>NC_048573.1:961944-1191773 GCF_013265735.2 Oncorhynchus mykiss | reverse complement strand
CTAACCTGACTAGTAATGTCCTCTTGTTCTACAGTATATAACTCTACATCTAACCTGACTAGTAATGTCCTCTACATCTAACCTGACTAGTAATGTCCTCTTGTTCTACAGTATATAACTCTACATCTAACCTGACTAGTAATGTCCTCTTGTTCTACAGTATATAACTCTACATCTAACCTGACTAGTAATGTCCTCTTGTTCTACAGTATATAACTCTACATCTAACCTGACTAGTAATGTCCTCTACATCTAACCTGACTAGTAATGTCCTCTACATCTAACCTAACTAGTAATGTCCTCTTGTTCTACAGTATATAACTCTACATCTAACCTGACTAGTAATGTCCTCTTGTTCTACAGTATATAACTCTACATCTAACCTGACTAGTAATGTCCTCTTGTTCTACAGTATATAACTCTACATCTAACCTGACTAGTAATGTCCTCTACATCTAACCTGACTAGTAATGTCCTCTACATCTAACCTGACTAGTAATGTCCTCTTGTTCTACAGTATATAACTCTACATCTAACCTGACTAGTAATTTCCTCTTGTTCTACATTATATAACTCTACATCTAACCTGACTAGTAATGTCCTCTTGTTCTACAGTATATAACTCTACATCTAACCTGACTAGTAATGTCCTCTTGTTCTACAGTATATAACTCTACATCTAACCTGACTAGTAATGTCCTCTACATCTAACCTGACTAGTAATGTCCTCTTGTTCTACAGTATATAACTCTACATCTAACCTGACTAGTAATGTCCTCTACATCTAACCTGACTAGTAATGTCCTCTTGTTCTACAGTATATAACTCTACATCTAACCTGACTAGTAATGTCCTCTACATCTAACCTGACTAGTAATGTCCTCTTGTTCTACAGTATATAACTCTACATCTAACCTGACTAGTAATGTCCTCTTGTTCTACAGTATATAACTCTACATCTAACCTGACTAGTAATGTCCTCTTGTTCTACAGTATATAACTCTACATCTAACCTGACTAGTAATGTCCTCTTGTTCTACAGTATATAACTCTACATCTAACCTGACTAGTAATGTCCTCTACATCTAACCTGACTAGTAATGTCCTCTTGTTCTACAGTATATAACTCTACATCTAACCTGACTAGTAATGTCCTCTACATCTAACCTGACTAGTAATGTCCTCTTGTTCTACAGTATATAACTCTACATCTAACCTGACTAGTAATGTCCTCTACATCTAACCTGACTAGTAATGTCCTCTTGTTCTACAGTATATAACTCTACATCTAACCTGACTAGTAATGTCCTCTTGTTCTACAGTATAAAACTCTACATCTAACCTGACTAGTAATGTCCTCTTGTTCTACAGTATATAACTCTACATCTAACCTGACTAGTAATGTCCTCTACATCTAACCTGACTAGTAATGTCCTCTACATCTAACCTGACTAGTAATGTCCTCTTGTTCTACAGTATATAACTCTACATCTAACCTGACTAGTAATGTCCTCTTGTTCTACAGTATATAACTCTACATCTAACCTGACTAGTAATGTCCTCTTGTTCTACAGTATATAACTCTACATCTAACCTGACTAGTAATGTCCTCTACATCTAACCTGACTAGTAATGTCCTCTACATCTAACCTGACTAGTAATGTCCTCTTGTTCTACAGTATATAACTCTACATCTAACCTGACTAGTAATGTCCTCTTGTTCTACAGTATATAACTCTACATCTAACCTGACTAGTAATGTCCTCTTGTTCTACAGTATATAACTCTACATCTAACCTGACTAGTAATGTCCTCTTGTTCTACAGTATATAACTCTACATCTAACCTGACTAGTAATGTCCTCTACATCTAACCTGACTAGTAATGTCCTCTTGTTCTACAGTATATAACTCTACATCTAACCTGACTAGTAATGTCCTCTACATCTAACCTGACTAGTAATGTCCTCTTGTTCTACAGTATATAACTCTACATCTAACCTGACTAGTAATGTCCTCTTGTTCTACAGTATATAACTCTACATCTAACCTGACTAGTAATGTCCTCTACATCTAACCTGACTAGTAATGTCCTCTTGTTCTACAGTATATAACTCTACATCTAACCTGACTAGTAATGTCCTCTTGTTCTACAGTATATAACTCTACATCTAACCTGACTAGTAATGTCCTCTTGTTCTACAGTATATAACTCTACATCTAACCTGACTAGTAATGTCCTCTACATCTAACCTGACTAGTAATGTCCTCTTGTTCTACAGTATATAACTCTACATCTAACCTGACTAGTAATGTCCTCTTGTTCTACAGTATATAACTCTACATCTAACCTGACTAGTAATGTCCTCTACATCTAACCTGACTAGTAATGTCCTCTTGTTCTACAGTATATAACTCTACATCTAACCTGACTAGTAATGTCCTCTACATCTAACCTGACTAGTAATGTCCTCTTGTTCTACAGTATATAACTCTACATCTAACCTGACTAGTAATGTCCTCTACATCTAACCTGACTAGTAATGTCCTCTTGTTCTACAGTATATAACTCTACATCTAACCTGACTAGTAATGTCCTCTTGTTCTACAGTATATAACTCTACATCTAACCTGACTAGTAATGTCCTCTTGTTCTACAGTATATAACTCTACATCTAACCTGACTAGTAATGTCCTCTTGTTCTACAGTATATAACTCTACATCTAACCTGACTAGTAATGTCCTCTACATCTAACCTGACTAGTAATGTCCTCTACATCTAACCTGACTAGTAATGTCCTCTTGTTCTACAGTATATAACTCTACATCTAACCTGACTAGTAATGTCCTCTTGTTCTACAGTATATAACTCTACATCTAACCTGACTAGTAATGTCCTCTTGTTCTACAGTATATAACTCTACATCTAACTGACTAGTAATGTCCTCTTGTTCTACAGTATATAACTCTACATCTAACCTGACTAGTAATGTCCTCTACATCTAACCTGACTAGTAATGTCCTCTTGTTCTACAGTATATAACTCTACATCTAACCTGACTAGTAATGTCCTCTTGTTCTACAGTATATAACTCTACATCTAACCTGACTAGTAATGTCCTCTACATCTAACCTGACTAGTAATGTCCTCTTGTTCTACAGTATATAACTCTACATCTAACCTGACTAGTAATGTCCTCTTGTTCTACAGTATATAACTCTACATCTAACCTGACTAGTAATGTCCTCTTGTTCTACAGTATATAACTCTACATCTAACCTGACTAGTAATGTCCTCTACATCTAACCTGACTAGTAATGTCCTCTTGTTCTACAGTATATAACTCTACATCTAACCTGACTAGTAATGTCCTCTACATCTAACCTGACTAGTAATGTCCTCTTGTTCTACAGTATATAACTCTACATCTAACCTGACTAGTAATGTCCTCTACATCTAACCTGACTAGTAATGTCCTCTTGTTCTACAGTATATAACTCTACATCTAACCTGACTAGTAATGTCCTCTTGTTCTACAGTATATAACTCTACATCTAACCTGACTAGTAATGTCCTCTTGTTCTACAGTATATAACTCTACATCTAACCTGACTAGTAATGTCCTCTACATCTAACCTGACTAGTAATGTCCTCTACATCTAACCTGACTAGTAATGTCCTCTTGTTCTACAGTATATAACTCTACATCTAACCTGACTAGTAATGTCCTCTTGTTCTACAGTATATAACTCTACATCTAACCTGACTAGTAATGTCCTCTTGTTCTACAGTATATAACTCTACATCTAACCTGACTAGTAATGTCCTCTACATCTAACCTGACTAGTAATGTCCTCTACATCTAACCTAACTAGTAATGTCCTCTTGTTCTACAGTATATAACTCTACATCTAACCTGACTAGTAATGTCCTCTTGTTCTACAGTATATAACTCTACATCTAACCTGACTAGTAATGTCCTCTTGTTCTACAGTATATAACTCTACATCTAACCTGACTAGTAATGTCCTCTACATCTAACCTGACTAGTAATGTCCTCTACATCTAACCTGACTAGTAATGTCCTCTTGTTCTACAGTATATAACTCTACATCTAACCTGACTAGTAATGTCCTCTTGTTCTACAGTATATAACTCTACATCTAACCTGACTAGTAATGTCCTCTTGTTCTACAGTATATAACTCTACATCTAACCTGACTAGTAATGTCCTCTACATCTAACCTGACTAGTAATGTCCTCTTGTTCTACAGTATATAACTCTACATCTAACCTGACTAGTAATGTCCTCTACATCTAACCTGACTAGTAATGTCCTCTTGTTCTACAGTATATAACTCTACATCTAACCTGACTAGTAATGTCCTCTTGTTCTACAGTATATAACTCTACATCTAACCTGACTAGTAATGTCCTCTACATCTAACCTGACTAGTAATGTCCTCTTGTTCTACAGTATATAACTCTACATCTAACCTGACTAGTAATGTCCTCTTGTTCTACAGTATATAACTCTACATCTAACCTGACTAGTAATGTCCTCTTGTTCTACAGTATATAACTCTACATCTAACCTGACTAGTAATGTCCTCTACATCTAACCTGACTAGTAATGTCCTCTTGTTCTACAGTATATAACTCTACATCTAACCTGACTAGTAATGTCCTCTACATCTAACCTGACTAGTAATGTCCTCTTGTTCTACAGTATATAACTCTACATCTAACCTGACTAGTAATGTCCTCTACATCTAACCTGACTAGTAATGTCCTCTTGTTCTACAGTATATAACTCTACATCTAACCTGACTAGTAATGTCCTCTTGTTCTACAGTATATAACTCTACATCTAACCTGACTAGTAATGTCCTCTTGTTCTACAGTATATAACTCTACATCTAACCTGACTAGTAATGTCCTCTTGTTCTACAGTATATAACTCTACATCTAACCTGACTAGTAATGTCCTCTACATCTAACCTGACTAGTAATGTCCTCTTGTTCTACAGTATATAACTCTACATCTAACCTGACTAGTAATGTCCTCTTGTTCTACAGTATATAACTCTACATCTAACCTGACTAGTAATGTCCTCTACATCTAACCTGACTAGTAATGTCCTCTTGTTCTACAGTATATAACTCTACATCTAACCTGACTAGTAATGTCCTCTACATCTAACCTGACTAGTAATGTCCTCTTGTTCTACAGTATATAACTCTACATCTAACCTGACTAGTAATGTCCTCTACATCTAACCTGACTAGTAATGTCCTCTTGTTCTACAGTATATAACTCTACATCTAACCTGACTAGTAATGTCCTCTTGTTCTACAGTATATAACTCTACATCTAACCTGACTAGTAATGTCCTCTTGTTCTACAGTATATAACTCTACATCTAACCTGACTAGTAATGTCCTCTACATCTAACCTGACTAGTAATGTCCTCTACATCTAACCTGACTAGTAATGTCCTCTTGTTCTACAGTATATAACTCTACATCTAACCTGACTAGTAATGTCCTCTTGTTCTACAGTATATAACTCTACATCTAACCTGACTAGTAATGTCCTCTACATCTAACCTGACTAGTAATGTCCTCTACATCTAACCTAACTAGTAATGTCCTCTTGTTCTACAGTATATAACTCTACATCTAACCTGACTAGTAATGTCCTCTTGTTCTACAGTATATAACTCTACATCTAACCTGACTAGTAATGTCCTCTACATCTAACCTGACTAGTAATGTCCTCTACATCTAACCTGACTAGTAATGTCCTCTTGTTCTACAGTATATAACTCTACATCTAACCTGACTAGTAATGTCCTCTTGTTCTACAGTATATAACTCTACATCTAACCTGACTAGTAATGTCCTCTTGTTCTACAGTATATAACTCTACATCTAACCTGACTAGTAATGTCCTCTTGTTCTACAGTATATAACTCTACATCTAACCTGACTAGTAATGTCCTCTACATCTAACCTGACTAGTAATGTCCTCTTGTTCTACAGTATATAACTCTACATCTAACCTGACTAGTAATGTCCTCTACATCTAACCTGACTAGTAATGTCCTCTTGTTCTACAGTATATAACTCTACATCTAACCTGACTAGTAATGTCCTCTTGTTCTACAGTATATAACTCTACATCTAACCTGACTAGTAATGTCCTCTACATCTAACCTGACTAGTAATGTCCTCTTGTTCTACAGTATATAACTCTACATCTAACCTGACTAGTAATGTCCTCTTGTTCTACAGTATATAACTCTACATCTAACCTGACTAGTAATGTCCTCTTGTTCTACAGTATATAACTCTACATCTAACCTGACTAGTAATGTCCTCTACATCTAACCTGACTAGTAATGTCCTCTTGTTCTACAGTATATAACTCTACATCTAACCTGACTAGTAATGTCCTCTACATCTAACCTGACTAGTAATGTCCTCTTGTTCTACAGTATATAACTCTACATCTAACCTGACTAGTAATGTCCTCTTGTTCTACAGTATATAACTCTACATCTAACCTGACTAGTAATGTCCTCTTGTTCTACAGTATATAACTCTACATCTAACCTGACTAGTAATGTCCTCTACATCTAACCTGACTAGTAATGTCCTCTACATCTAACCTGACTAGTAATGTCCTCTTGTTCTACAGTATATAACTCTACATCTAACCTGACTAGTAATGTCCTCTTGTTCTACAGTATATAACTCTACATCTAACCTGACTAGTAATGTCCTCTTGTTCTACAGTATATAACTCTACATCTAACCTGACTAGTAATGTCCTCTTGTTCTACAGTATATAACTCTACATCTAACCTGACTAGTAATGTCCTCTACATCTAACCTGACTAGTAATGTCCTCTTGTTCTACAGTATATAACTCTACATCTAACCTGACTAGTAATGTCCTCTTGTTCTACAGTATATAACTCTACATCTAACCTGACTAGTAATGTCCTCTACATCTAACCTGACTAGTAATGTCCTCTTGTTCTACAGTATATAACTCTACATCTAACCTGACTAGTAATGTCCTCTTGTTCTACAGTATATAACTCTACATCTAACCTGACTAGTAATGTCCTCTTGTTCTACAGTATATAACTCTACATCTAACCTGACTAGTAATGTCCTCTACATCTAACCTGACTAGTAATGTCCTCTTGTTCTACAGTATATAACTCTACATCTAACCTGACTAGTAATGTCCTCTACATCTAACCTGACTAGTAATGTCCTCTTGTTCTACAGTATATAACTCTACATCTAACCTGACTAGTAATGTCCTCTACATCTAACCTGACTAGTAATGTCCTCTTGTTCTACAGTATATAACTCTACATCTAACCTGACTAGTAATGTCCTCTTGTTCTACAGTATATAACTCTACATCTAACCTGACTAGTAATGTCCTCTTGTTCTACAGTATATAACTCTACATCTAACCTGACTAGTAATGTCCTCTACATCTAACCTGACTAGTAATGTCCTCTACATCTAACCTGACTAGTAATGTCCTCTTGTTCTACAGTATATAACTCTACATCTAACCTGACTAGTAATGTCCTCTTGTTCTACAGTATATAACTCTACATCTAACCTGACTAGTAATGTCCTCTTGTTCTACAGTATATAACTCTACATCTAACCTGACTAGTAATGTCCTCTTGTTCTACAGTATATAACTCTACATCTAACCTGACTAGTAATGTCCTCTACATCTAACCTGACTAGTAATGTCCTCTTGTTCTACAGTATATAACTCTACATCTAACCTGACTAGTAATGTCCTCTACATCTAACCTGACTAGTAATGTCCTCTTGTTCTACAGTATATAACTCTACATCTAACCTGACTAGTAATGTCCTCTTGTTCTACAGTATATAACTCTACATCTAACCTGACTAGTAATGTCCTCTACATCTAACCTGACTAGTAATGTCCTCTTGTTCTACAGTATATAACTCTACATCTAACCTGACTAGTAATGTCCTCTTGTTCTACAGTATATAACTCTACATCTAACCTGACTAGTAATGTCCTCTTGTTCTACAGTATATAACTCTACATCTAACCTGACTAGTAATGTCCTCTACATCTAACCTGACTAGTAATGTCCTCTTGTTCTACAGTATATAACTCTACATCTAACCTGACTAGTAATGTCCTCTACATCTAACCTGACTAGTAATGTCCTCTTGTTCTACAGTATATAACTCTACATCTAACCTGACTAGTAATGTCCTCTACATCTAACCTGACTAGTAATGTCCTCTTGTTCTACAGTATATAACTCTACATCTAACCTGACTAGTAATGTCCTCTTGTTCTACAGTATATAACTCTACATCTAACCTGACTAGTAATGTCCTCTTGTTCTACAGTATATAACTCTACATCTAACCTGACTAGTAATGTCCTCTACATCTAACCTGACTAGTAATGTCCTCTACATCTAACCTGACTAGTAATGTCCTCTTGTTCTACAGTATATAACTCTACATCTAACCTGACTAGTAATGTCCTCTTGTTCTACAGTATATAACTCTACATCTAACCTGACTAGTAATGTCCTCTTGTTCTACAGTATATAACTCTACATCTAACCTGACTAGTAATGTCCTCTTGTTCTACAGTATATAACTCTACATCTAACCTGACTAGTAATGTCCTCTACATCTAACCTGACTAGTAATGTCCTCTTGTTCTACAGTATATAACTCTACATCTAACCTGACTAGTAATGTCCTCTTGTTCTACAGTATATAACTCTACATCTAACCTGACTAGTAATGTCCTCTACATCTAACCTGACTAGTAATGTCCTCTTGTTCTACAGTATATAACTCTACATCTAACCTGACTAGTAATGTCCTCTTGTTCTACAGTATATAACTCTACATCTAACCTGACTAGTAATGTCCTCTTGTTCTACAGTATATAACTCTACATCTAACCTGACTAGTAATGTCCTCTACATCTAACCTGACTAGTAATGTCCTCTTGTTCTACAGTATATAACTCTACATCTAACCTGACTAGTAATGTCCTCTACATCTAACCTGACTAGTAATGTCCTCTTGTTCTACAGTATATAACTCTACATCTAACCTGACTAGTAATGTCCTCTACATCTAACCTGACTAGTAATGTCCTCTTGTTCTACAGTATATAACTCTACATCTAACCTGACTAGTAATGTCCTCTTGTTCTACAGTATATAACTCTACATCTAACCTGACTAGTAATGTCCTCTTGTTCTACAGTATATAACTCTACATCTAACCTGACTAGTAATGTCCTCTACATCTAACCTGACTAGTAATGTCCTCTACATCTAACCTAACTAGTAATGTCCTCTTGTTCTACAGTATATAACTCTACATCTAACCTGACTAGTAATGTCCTCTTGTTCTACAGTATATAACTCTACATCTAACCTGACTAGTAATGTCCTCTTGTTCTACAGTATATAACTCTACATCTAACCTGACTAGTAATGTCCTCTACATCTAACCTGACTAGTAATGTCCTCTACATCTAACCTGACTAGTAATGTCCTCTTGTTCTACAGTATATAACTCTACATCTAACCTGACTAGTAATGTCCTCTTGTTCTACAGTATATAACTCTACATCTAACCTGACTAGTAATGTCCTCTTGTTCTACAGTATATAACTCTACATCTAACCTGACTAGTAATGTCCTCTACATCTAACCTGACTAGTAATGTCCTCTACATCTAACCTGACTAGTAATGTCCTCTTGTTCTACAGTATATAACTCTACATCTAACCTGACTAGTAATGTCCTCTTGTTCTACAGTATATAACTCTACATCTAACCTGACTAGTAATGTCCTCTTGTTCTACAGTATATAACTCTACATCTAACCTGACTAGTAATGTCCTCTTGTTCTACAGTATATAACTCTACATCTAACCTGACTAGTAATGTCCTCTACATCTAACCTGACTAGTAATGTCCTCTTGTTCTACAGTATATAACTCTACATCTAACCTGACTAGTAATGTCCTCTACATCTAACCTGACTAGTAATGTCCTCTTGTTCTACAGTATATAACTCTACATCTAACCTGACTAGTAATGTCCTCTTGTTCTACAGTATATAACTCTACATCTAACCTGACTAGTAATGTCCTCTACATCTAACCTGACTAGTAATGTCCTCTTGTTCTACAGTATATAACTCTACATCTAACCTGACTAGTAATGTCCTCTTGTTCTACAGTATATAACTCTACATCTAACCTGACTAGTAATGTCCTCTTGTTCTACAGTATATAACTCTACATCTAACCTGACTAGTAATGTCCTCTACATCTAACCTGACTAGTAATGTCCTCTTGTTCTACAGTATATAACTCTACATCTAACCTGACTAGTAATGTCCTCTACATCTAACCTGACTAGTAATGTCCTCTTGTTCTACAGTATATAACTCTACATCTAACCTGACTAGTAATGTCCTCTTGTTCTACAGTATATAACTCTACATCTAACCTGACTAGTAATGTCCTCTACATCTAACCTGACTAGTAATGTCCTCTTGTTCTACAGTATATAACTCTACATCTAACCTGACTAGTAATGTCCTCTACATCTAACCTGACTAGTAATGTCCTCTTGTTCTACAGTATATAACTCTACATCTAACCTGACTAGTAATGTCCTCTTGTTCTACAGTATATAACTCTACATCTAACCTGACTAGTAATGTCCTCTTGTTCTACAGTATATAACTCTACATCTAACCTGACTAGTAATGTCCTCTTGTTCTACAGTATATAACTCTACATCTAACCTGACTAGTAATGTCCTCTACATCTAACCTGACTAGTAATGTCCTCTACATCTAACCTGACTAGTAATGTCCTCTTGTTCTACAGTATATAACTCTACATCTAACCTGACTAGTAATGTCCTCTTGTTCTACAGTATATAACTCTACATCTAACCTGACTAGTAATGTCCTCTTGTTCTACAGTATATAACTCTACATCTAACCTGACTAGTAATGTCCTCTACATCTAACCTGACTAGTAATGTCCTCTACATCTAACCTGACTAGTAATGTCCTCTTGTTCTACAGTATATAACTCTACATCTAACCTGACTAGTAATGTCCTCTTGTTCTACAGTATATAACTCTACATCTAACCTGACTAGTAATGTCCTCTTGTTCTACAGTATATAACTCTACATCTAACCTGACTAGTAATGTCCTCTACATCTAACCTGACTAGTAATGTCCTCTACATCTAACCTGACTAGTAATGTCCTCTTGTTCTACAGTATATAACTCTACATCTAACCTGACTAGTAATGTCCTCTTGTTCTACAGTATATAACTCTACATCTAACCTGACTAGTAATGTCCTCTTGTTCTACAGTATATAACTCTACATCTAACCTGACTAGTAATGTCCTCTTGTTCTACAGTATATAACTCTACATCTAACCTGACTAGTAATGTCCTCTACATCTAACCTGACTAGTAATGTCCTCTTGTTCTACAGTATATAACTCTACATCTAACCTGACTAGTAATGTCCTCTTGTTCTACAGTATATAACTCTACATCTAACCTGACTAGTAATGTCCTCTACATCTAACCTGACTAGTAATGTCCTCTACATCTAACCTGACTAGTAATGTCCTCTTGTTCTACAGTATATAACTCTACATCTAACCTGACTAGTAATGTCCTCTTGTTCTACAGTATATAACTCTACATCTAACCTGACTAGTAATGTCCTCTTGTTCTACAGTATATAACTCTACATCTAACCTGACTAGTAATGTCCTCTACATCTAACCTGACTAGTAATGTCCTCTTGTTCTACAGTATATAACTCTACATCTAACCTGACTAGTAATGTCCTCTACATCTAACCTGACTAGTAATGTCCTCTTGTTCTACAGTATATAACTCTACATCTAACCTGACTAGTAATGTCCTCTTGTTCTACAGTATATAACTCTACATCTAACCTGACTAGTAATGTCCTCTACATCTAACCTGACTAGTAATGTCCTCTTGTTCTACAGTATATAACTCTACATCTAACCTGACTAGTAATGTCCTCTACATCTAACCTGACTAGTAATGTCCTCTTGTTCTACAGTATATAACTCTACATCTAACCTGACTAGTAATGTCCTCTTGTTCTACAGTATATAACTCTACATCTAACCTGACTAGTAATGTCCTCTTGTTCTACAGTATATAACTCTACATCTAACCTGACTAGTAATGTCCTCTTGTTCTACAGTATATAACTCTACATCTAACCTGACTAGTAATGTCCTCTACATCTAACCTGACTAGTAATGTCCTCTACATCTAACCTGACTAGTAATGTCCTCTTGTTCTACAGTATATAACTCTACATCTAACCTGACTAGTAATGTCCTCTTGTTCTACAGTATATAACTCTACATCTAACCTGACTAGTAATGTCCTCTTGTTCTACAGTATATAACTCTACATCTAACCTGACTAGTAATGTCCTCTACATCTAACCTGACTAGTAATGTCCTCTACATCTAACCTGACTAGTAATGTCCTCTTGTTCTACAGTATATAACTCTACATCTAACCTGACTAGTAATGTCCTCTTGTTCTACAGTATATAACTCTACATCTAACCTGACTAGTAATGTCCTCTTGTTCTACAGTATATAACTCTACATCTAACCTGACTAGTAATGTCCTCTACATCTAACCTGACTAGTAATGTCCTCTACATCTAACCTGACTAGTAATGTCCTCTTGTTCTACAGTATATAACTCTACATCTAACCTGACTAGTAATGTCCTCTTGTTCTACAGTATATAACTCTACATCTAACCTGACTAGTAATGTCCTCTTGTTCTACAGTATATAACTCTACATCTAACCTGACTAGTAATGTCCTCTTGTTCTACAGTATATAACTCTACATCTAACCTGACTAGTAATGTCCTCTACATCTAACCTGACTAGTAATGTCCTCTTGTTCTACAGTATATAACTCTACATCTAACCTGACTAGTAATGTCCTCTACATCTAACCTGACTAGTAATGTCCTCTTGTTCTACAGTATATAACTCTACATCTAACCTGACTAGTAATGTCCTCTTGTTCTACAGTATATAACTCTACATCTAACCTGACTAGTAATGTCCTCTACATCTAACCTGACTAGTAATGTCCTCTTGTTCTACAGTATATAACTCTACATCTAACCTGACTAGTAATGTCCTCTTGTTCTACAGTATATA
Source organism: Oncorhynchus mykiss (assembly GCF_013265735.2). Taxonomy (NCBI): domain Eukaryota; kingdom Metazoa; phylum Chordata; class Actinopteri; order Salmoniformes; family Salmonidae; genus Oncorhynchus; species Oncorhynchus mykiss. Next base: position 1,178,427 of record NC_048573.1, on the reverse strand, counting down.
ACTCTACATCTAACCTGACTAGTAATGTCCTCTTGTTCTACAGTATATAACTCTACATCTAACCTGACTAGTAATGTCCTCTACATCTAACCTGACTAGTAATGTCCTCTTGTTCTACAGTATATAACTCTACATCTAACCTGACTAGTAATGTCCTCTACATCTAACCTGACTAGTAATGTCCTCTTGTTCTACAGTATATAACTCTACATCTAACCTGACTAGTAATGTCCTCTTGTTCTACAGTATATAACTCTACATCTAACCTGACTAGTAATGTCCTCTACATCTAACCTGACTAGTAATGTCCTCTTGTTCTACAGTATATAACTCTACATCTAACCTGACTAGTAATGTCCTCTACATCTAACCTGACTAGTAATGTCCTCTTGTTCTACAGTATATAACTCTACATCTAACCTGACTAGTAATGTCCTCTTGTTCTACAGTATATAACTCTACATCTAACCTGACTAGTAATGTCCTCTACATCTAACCTGACTAGTAATGTCCTCTTGTTCTACAGTATATAACTCTACATCTAACCTGACTAGTAATGTCCTCTTGTTCTACAGTATATAACTCTACATCTAACCTGACTAGTAATGTCCTCTTGTTCTACAGTATATAACTCTACATCTAACCTGACTAGTAATGTCCTCTACATCTAACCTGACTAGTAATGTCCTCTTGTTCTACAGTATATAACTCTACATCTAACCTGACTAGTAATGTCCTCTACATCTAACCTGACTAGTAATGTCCTCTTGTTCTACAGTATATAACTCTACATCTAACCTGACTAGTAATGTCCTCTACATCTAACCTGACTAGTAATGTCCTCTTGTTCTACAGTATATAACTCTACATCTAACCTGACTAGTAATGTCCTCTTGTTCTACAGTATATAACTCTACATCTAACCTGACTAGTAATGTCCTCTTGTTCTACAGTATATAACTCTACATCTAACCTGACTAGTAATGTCCTCTACATCTAACCTGACTAGTAATGTCCTCTACATCTAACCTAACTAGTAATGTCCTCTTGTTCTACAGTATATAACTCTACATCTAACCTGACTAGTAATGTCCTCTTGTTCTACAGTATAAAACTCTACATCTAACCTGACTAGTAATGTCCTCTTGTTCTACAGTATATAACTCTACATCTAACCTGACTAGTAATGTCCTCTACATCTAACCTGACTAGTAATGTCCTCTACATCTAACCTGACTAGTAATGTCCTCTTGTTCTACAGTATATAACTCTACATCTAACCTGACTAGTAATGTCCTCTTGTTCTACAGTATATAACTCTACATCTAACCTGACTAGTAATGTCCTCTTGTTCTACAGTATATAACTCTACATCTAACCTGACTAGTAATGTCCTCTACATCTAACCTGACTAGTAATGTCCTCTACATCTAACCTGACTAGTAATGTCCTCTTGTTCTACAGTATATAACTCTACATCTAACCTGACTAGTAATGTCCTCTTGTTCTACAGTATATAACTCTACATCTAACCTGACTAGTAATGTCCTCTTGTTCTACAGTATATAACTCTACATCTAACCTGACTAGTAATGTCCTCTTGTTCTACAGTATATAACTCTACATCTAACCTGACTAGTAATGTCCTCTACATCTAACCTGACTAGTAATGTCCTCTTGTTCTACAGTATATAACTCTACATCTAACCTGACTAGTAATGTCCTCTACATCTAACCTGACTAGTAATGTCCTCTTGTTCTACAGTATATAACTCTACATCTAACCTGACTAGTAATGTCCTCTTGTTCTACAGTATATAACTCTACATCTAACCTGACTAGTAATGTCCTCTACATCTAACCTGACTAGTAATGTCCTCTTGTTCTACAGTATATAACTCTACATCTAACCTGACTAGTAATGTCCTCTTGTTCTACAGTATATAACTCTACATCTAACCTGACTAGTAATGTCCTCTTGTTCTACAGTATATAACTCTACATCTAACCTGACTAGTAATGTCCTCTACATCTAACCTGACTAGTAATGTCCTCTTGTTCTACAGTATATAACTCTACATCTAACCTGACTAGTAATGTCCTCTACATCTAACCTGACTAGTAATGTCCTCTTGTTCTACAGTATATAACTCTACATCTAACCTGACTAGTAATGTCCTCTACATCTAACCTGACTAGTAATGTCCTCTACATCTAACCTGACTAGTAATGTCCTCTACATCTAACCTGACTAGTAATGTCCTCTTGTTCTACAGTATATAACTCTACATCTAACCTGACTAGTAATGTCCTCTACATCTAACCTGACTAGTAATGTCCTCTTGTTCTACAGTATATAACTCTACATCTAACCTGACTAGTAATGTCCTCTTGTTCTACAGTATATAACTCTACATCTAACCTGACTAGTAATGTCCTCTACATCTAACCTGACTAGTAATGTCCTCTACATCTAACCTGACTAGTAATGTCCTCTTGTTCTACAGTATATAACTCTACATCTAACCTGACTAGTAATGTCCTCTTGTTCTACAGTATATAACTCTACATCTAACCTGACTAGTAATGTCCTCTTGTTCTACAGTATATAACTCTACATCTAACCTGACTAGTAATGTCCTCTTGTTCTACAGTATATAACTCTACATCTAACCTGACTAGTAATGTCCTCTTGTTCTACAGTATATAACTCTACATCTAACCTGACTAGTAATGTCCTCTACATCTAACCTGACTAGTAATGTCCTCTTGTTCTACAGTATATAACTCTACATCTAACCTGACTAGTAATGTCCTCTTGTTCTACAGTATATAACTCTACATCTAACCTGACTAGTAATGTCCTCTACATCTAACCTGACTAGTAATGTCCTCTTGTTCTACAGTATATAACTCTACATCTAACCTGACTAGTAATGTCCTCTACATCTAACCTGACTAGTAATGTCCTCTACATCTAACCTGACTAGTAATGTCCTCTTGTTCTACAGTATATAACTCTACATCTAACCTGACTAGTAATGTCCTCTACATCTAACCTGACTAGTAATGTCCTCTTGTTCTACAGTATATAACTCTACATCTAACCTGACTAGTAATGTCCTCTTGTTCTACAGTATATAACTCTACATCTAACCTGACTAGTAATGTCCTCTTGTTCTACAGTATATAACTCTACATCTAACCTGACTAGTAATGTCCTCTACATCTAACCTGACTAGTAATGTCCTCTACATCTAACCTAACTAGTAATGTCCTCTTGTTCTACAGTATATAACTCTACATCTAACCTGACTAGTAATGTCCTCTTGTTCTACAGTATATAACTCTACATCTAACCTGACTAGTAATGTCCTCTTGTTCTACAGTATATAACTCTACATCTAACCTGACTAGTAATGTCCTCTACATCTAACCTGACTAGTAATGTCCTCTACATCTAACCTGACTAGTAATGTCCTCTTGTTCTACAGTATATAACTCTACATCTAACCTGACTAGTAATGTCCTCTTGTTCTACAGTATATAACTCTACATCTAACCTGACTAGTAATGTCCTCTTGTTCTACAGTATATAACTCTACATCTAAACTGACTAGTAATGTCCTCTTGTTCTACAGTATATAACTCTACATCTAACCTGACTAGTAATGTCCTCTACATCTAACCTGACTAGTAATGTCCTCTTGTTCTACAGTATATAACTCTACATCTAACCTGACTAGTAATGTCCTCTACATCTAACCTGACTAGTAATGTCCTCTTGTTCTACAGTATATAACTCTACATCTAACCTGACTAGTAATGTCCTCTTGTTCTACAGTATATAACTCTACATCTAACCTGACTAGTAATGTCCTCTACATCTAACCTGACTAGTAATGTCCTCTTGTTCTACAGTATATAACTCTACATCTAACCTGACTAGTAATGTCCTCTTGTTCTACAGTATATAACTCTACATCTAACCTGACTAGTAATGTCCTCTTGTTCTACAGTATATAACTCTACATCTAACCTGACTAGTAATGTCCTCTACATCTAACCTGACTAGTAATGTCCTCTTGTTCTACAGTATATAACTCTACATCTAACCTGACTAGTAATGTCCTCTACATCTAACCTGACTAGTAATGTCCTCTTGTTCTACAGTATATAACTCTACATCTAACCTGACTAGTAATGTCCTCTTGTTCTACAGTATATAACTCTACATCTAACCTGACTAGTAATGTCCTCTTGTTCTACAGTATATAACTCTACATCTAACCTGACTAGTAATGTCCTCTACATCTAACCTGACTAGTAATGTCCTCTACATCTAACCTGACTAGTAATGTCCTCTTGTTCTACAGTATATAACTCTACATCTAACCTGACTAGTAATGTCCTCTTGTTCTACAGTATATAACTCTACATCTAACCTGACTAGTAATGTCCTCTTGTTCTACAGTATATAACTCTACATCTAAACTGACTAGTAATGTCCTCTTGTTCTACAGTATATAACTCTACATCTAACCTGACTAGTAATGTCCTCTACATCTAACCTGACTAGTAATGTCCTCTTGTTCTACAGTATATAACTCTACATCTAACCTGACTAGTAATGTCCTCTACATCTAACCTGACTAGTAATGTCCTCTTGTTCTACAGTATATAACTCTACATCTAACCTGACTAGTAATGTCCTCTTGTTCTACAGTATATAACTCTACATCTAACCTGACTAGTAATGTCCTCTACATCTAACCTGACTAGTAATGTCCTCTTGTTCTACAGTATATAACTCTACATCTAACCTGACTAGTAATGTCCTCTTGTTCTACAGTATATAACTCTACATCTAACCTGACTAGTAATGTCCTCTTGTTCTACAGTATATAACTCTACATCTAACCTGACTAGTAATGTCCTCTACATCTAACCTGACTAGTAATGTCCTCTTGTTCTACAGTATATAACTCTACATCTAACCTGACTAGTAATGTCCTCTACATCTAACCTGACTAGTAATGTCCTCTTGTTCTACAGTATATAACTCTACATCTAACCTGACTAGTAATGTCCTCTACATCTAACCTGACTAGTAATGTCCTCTTGTTCTACAGTATATAACTCTACATCTAACCTGACTAGTAATGTCCTCTTGTTCTACAGTATATAACTCTACATCTAACCTGACTAGTAATGTCCTCTTGTTCTACAGTATATAACTCTACATCTAACCTGACTAGTAATGTCCTCTACATCTAACCTGACTAGTAATGTCCTCTACATCTAACCTGACTAGTAATGTCCTCTTGTTCTACAGTATATAACTCTACATCTAACCTGACTAGTAATGTCCTCTTGTTCTACAGTATATAACTCTACATCTAACCTGACTAGTAATGTCCTCTACATCTAACCTGACTAGTAATGTCCTCTTGTTCTACAGTATATAACTCTACATCTAACCTGACTAGTAATGTCCTCTTGTTCTACAGTATATAACTCTACATCTAACCTGACTAGTAATGTCCTCTACATCTAACCTGACTAGTAATGTCCTCTACATCTAACCTGACTAGTAATGTCCTCTTGTTCTACAGTATATAACTCTACATCTAACCTGACTAGTAATGTCCTCTTGTTCTACAGTATATAACTCTACATCTAACCTGACTAGTAATGTCCTCTTGTTCTACAGTATATAACTCTACATCTAACCTGACTAGTAATGTCCTCTTGTTCTACAGTATATAACTCTACATCTAACCTGACTAGTAATGTCCTCTTGTTCTACAGTATATAACTCTACATCTAACCTGACTAGTAATGTCCTCTACATCTAACCTGACTAGTAATGTCCTCTTGTTCTACAGTATATAACTCTACATCTAACCTGACTAGTAATGTCCTCTACATCTAACCTGACTAGTAATGTCCTCTTGTTCTACAGTATATAACTCTACATCTAACCTGACTAGTAATGTCCTCTTGTTCTACAGTATATAACTCTACATCTAACCTGACTAGTAATGTCCTCTACATCTAACCTGACTAGTAATGTCCTCTTGTTCTACAGTATATAACTCTACATCTAACCTGACTAGTAATGTCCTCTACATCTAACCTGACTAGTAATGTCCTCTTGTTCTACAGTATATAACTCTACATCTAACCTGACTAGTAATGTCCTCTTGTTCTACAGTATATAACTCTACATCTAACCTGACTAGTAATGTCCTCTACATCTAACCTGACTAGTAATGTCCTCTTGTTCTACAGTATATAACTCTACATCTAACCTGACTAGTAATGTCCTCTTGTTCTACAGTATATAACTCTACATCTAACCTGACTAGTAATGTCCTCTACATCTAACCTGACTAGTAATGTCCTCTTGTTCTACAGTATATAACTCTACATCTAACCTGACTAGTAATGTCCTCTTGTTCTACAGTATATAACTCTACATCTAACCTGACTAGTAATGTCCTCTTGTTCTACAGTATATAACTCTACATCTAACCTGACTAGTAATGTCCTCTTGTTCTACAGTATATAACTCTACATCTAACCTGACTAGTAATGTCCTCTTGTTCTACAGTATATAACTCTACATCTAACCTGACTAGTAATGTCCTCTACATCTAACCTGACTAGTAATGTCCTCTTGTTCTACAGTATATAACTCTACATCTAACCTGACTAGTAATGTCCTCTTGTTCTACAGTATATAACTCTACATCTAACCTGACTAGTAATGTCCTCTACATCTAACCTGACTAGTAATGTCCTCTTGTTCTACAGTATATAACTCTACATCTAACCTGACTAGTAATGTCCTCTTGTTCTACAGTATATAACTCTACATCTAACCTGACTAGTAATGTCCTCTTGTTCTACAGTATATAACTCTACATCTAACCTGACTAGTAATGTCCTCTACATCTAACCTGACTAGTAATGTCCTCTTGTTCTACAGTATATAACTCTACATCTAACCTGACTAGTAATGTCCTCTACATCTAACCTGACTAGTAATGTCCTCTTGTTCTACAGTATATAACTCTACATCTAACCTGACTAGTAATGTCCTCTTGTTCTACAGTATATAACTCTACATCTAACCTGACTAGTAATGTCCTCTACATCTAACCTGACTAGTAATGTCCTCTACATCTAACCTGACTAGTAATGTCCTCTTGTTCTACAGTATATAACTCTACATCTAACCTGACTAGTAATGTCCTCTTGTTCTACAGTATATAACTCTACATCTAACCTGACTAGTAATGTCCTCTTGTTCTACAGTATATAACTCTACATCTAACCTGACTAGTAATGTCCTCTTGTTCTACAGTATATAACTCTACATCTAACCTGACTAGTAATGTCCTCTACATCTAACCTGACTAGTAATGTCCTCTTGTTCTACAGTATATAACTCTACATCTAACCTGACTAGTAATGTCCTCTACATCTAACCTGACTAGTAATGTCCTCTTGTTCTACAGTATATAACTCTACATCTAACCTGACTAGTAATGTCCTCTTGTTCTACAGTATATAACTCTACATCTAACCTGACTAGTAATGTCCTCTACATCTAACCTGACTAGTAATGTCCTCTTGTTCTACAGTATATAACTCTACATCTAACCTGACTAGTAATGTCCTCTTGTTCTACAGTATATAACTCTACATCTAACCTGACTAGTAATGTCCTCTTGTTCTACAGTATATAACTCTACATCTAACCTGACTAGTAATGTCCTCTACATCTAACCTGACTAGTAATGTCCTCTTGTTCTACAGTATATAACTCTACATCTAACCTGACTAGTAATGTCCTCTACATCTAACCTGACTAGTAATGTCCTCTTGTTCTACAGTATATAACTCTACATCTAACCTGACTAGTAATGTCCTCTACATCTAACCTGACTAGTAATGTCCTCTTGTTCTACAGTATATAACTCTACATCTAACCTGACTAGTAATGTCCTCTTGTTCTACAGTATAAACTCTACATCTAACCTGACTAGTAATGTCCTCTTGTTCTACAGTATATAACTCTACATCTAACCTGACTAGTAATGTCCTCTACATCTAACCTGACTAGTAATGTCCTCTACATCTAACCTAACTAGTAATGTCCTCTTGTTCTACAGTATATAACTCTACATCTAACCTGACTAGTAATGTCCTCTTGTTCTACAGTATATAACTCTACATCTAACCTGACTAGTAATGTCCTCTACATCTAACCTGACTAGTAATGTCCTCTTGTTCTACAGTATATAACTCTACATCTAACCTGACTAGTAATGTCCTCTTGTTCTACAGTATATAACTCTACATCTAACCTGACTAGTAATGTCCTCTACATCTAACCTGACTAGTAATGTCCTCTACATCTAACCTGACTAGTAATGTCCTCTTGTTCTACAGTATATAACTCTACATCTAACCTGACTAGTAATGTCCTCTTGTTCTACAGTATATAACTCTACATCTAACCTGACTAGTAATGTCCTCTTGTTCTACAGTATATAACTCTACATCTAACCTGACTAGTAATGTCCTCTTGTTCTACAGTATATAACTCTACATCTAACCTGACTAGTAATGTCCTCTTGTTCTACAGTATATAACTCTACATCTAACCTGACTAGTAATGTCCTCTACATCTAACCTGACTAGTAATGTCCTCTTGTTCTACAGTATATAACTCTACATCTAACCTGACTAGTAATGTCCTCTTGTTCTACAGTATATAACTCTACATCTAACCTGACTAGTAATGTCCTCTACATCTAACCTGACTAGTAATGTCCTCTACATCTAACCTGACTAGTAATGTCCTCTTGTTCTACAGTATATAACTCTACATCTAACCTGACTAGTAATGTCCTCTACATCTAACCTGACTAGTAATGTCCTCTTGTTCTACAGTATATAACTCTACATCTAACCTGACTAGTAATGTCCTCTACATCTAACCTGACTAGTAATGTCCTCTTGTTCTACAGTATATAACTCTACATCTAACCTGACTAGTAATGTCCTCTTGTTCTACAGTATATAACTCTACATCTAACCTGACTAGTAATGTCCTCTACATCTAACCTGACTAGTAATGTCCTCTTGTTCTACAGTATATAACTCTACATCTAACCTGACTAGTAATGTCCTCTACATCTAACCTGACTAGTAATGTCCTCTTGTTCTACAGTATATAACTCTACATCTAACCTGACTAGTAATGTCCTCTACATCTAACCTGACTAGTAATGTCCTCTTGTTCTACAGTATATAACTCTACATCTAACCTGACTAGTAATGTCCTCTTGTTCTACAGTATATAACTCTACATCTAACCTGACTAGTAATGTCCTCTACATCTAACCTGACTAGTAATGTCCTCTTGTTCTACAGTATATAACTCTACATCTAACCTGACTAGTAATGTCCTCTTGTTCTACAGTATATAACTCTACATCTAACCTGACTAGTAATGTCCTCTACATCTAACCTGACTAGTAATGTCCTCTTGTTCTACAGTATATAACTCTACATCTAACCTGACTAGTAATGTCCTCTTGTTCTACAGTATATAACTCTACATCTAACCTGACTAGTAATGTCCTCTTGTTCTACAGTATATAACTCTACATCTAACCTGACTAGTAATGTCCTCTTGTTCTACAGTATATAACTCTACATCTAACCTGACTAGTAATGTCCTCTTGTTCTACAGTATATAACTCTACATCTAACCTGACTAGTAATGTCCTCTACATCTAACCTGACTAGTAATGTCCTCTTGTTCTACAGTATATAACTCTACATCTAACCTGACTAGTAATGTCCTCTACATCTAACCTGACTAGTAATGTCCTCTTGTTCTACAGTATATAACTCTACATCTAACCTGACTAGTAATGTCCTCTTGTTCTACAGTATATAACTCTACATCTAACCTGACTAGTAATGTCCTCTTGTTCTACAGTATATAACTCTACATCTAACCTGACTAGTAATGTCCTCTACATCTAACCTGACTAGTAATGTCCTCTTGTTCTACAGTATATAACTCTACATCTAACCTGACTAGTAATGTCCTCTTGTTCTACAGTATATAACTCTACATCTAACCTGACTAGTAATGTCCTCTACATCTAACCTGACTAGTAATGTCCTCTTGTTCTACAGTATATAACTCTACATCTAACCTGACTAGTAATGTCCTCTTGTTCTACAGTATATAACTCTACATCTAACCTGACTAGTAATGTCCTCTACATCTAACCTGACTAGTAATGTCCTCTTGTTCTACAGTATATAACTCTACATCTAACCTGACTAGTAATGTCCTCTTGTTCTACAGTATATAACTCTACATCTAACCTGACTAGTAATGTCCTCTACATCTAACCTGACTAGTAATGTCCTCTTGTTCTACAGTATATAACTCTACATCTAACCTGACTAGTAATGTCCTCTTGTTCTACAGTATATAACTCTACATCTAACCTGACTAGTAATGTCCTCTTGTTCTACAGTATATAACTCTACATCTAACCTGACTAGTAATGTCCTCTTGTTCTACAGTATATAACTCTACATCTAACCTGACTAGTAATGTCCTCTTGTTCTACAGTATATAACTCTACATCTAACCTGACTAGTAATGTCCTCTTGTTCTACAGTATATAACTCTACATCTAACCTGACTAGTAATGTCCTCTACATCTAACCTGACTAGTAATGTCCTCTTGTTCTACAGTATATAACTCTACATCTAACCTGACTAGTAATGTCCTCTACATCTAACCTGACTAGTAATGTCCTCTTGTTCTACAGTATATAACTCTACATCTAACCTGACTAGTAATGTCCTCTTGTTCTACAGTATATAACTCTACATCTAACCTGACTAGTAATGTCCTCTTGTTCTACAGTATATAACTCTACATCTAACCTGACTAGTAATGTCCTCTACATCTAACCTGACTAGTAATGTCCTCTTGTTCTACAGTATATAACTCTACATCTAACCTGACTAGTAATGTCCTCTACATCTAACCTGACTAGTAATGTCCTCTTGTTCTACAGTATATAACTCTACATCTAACCTGACTAGTAATGTCCTCTTGTTCTACAGTATATAACTCTACATCTAACCTGACTAGTAATGTCCTCTACATCTAACCTGACTAGTAATGTCCTCTACATCTAACCTGACTAGTAATGTCCTCTTGTTCTACAGTATATAACTCTACATCTAACCTGACTAGTAATGTCCTCTTGTTCTACAGTATATAACTCTACATCTAACCTGACTAGTAATGTCCTCTTGTTCTACAGTATATAACTCTACATCTAAACTGACTAGTAATGTCCTCTTGTTCTACAGTATATAACTCTACATCTAACCTGACTAGTAATGTCCTCTACATCTAACCTGACTAGTAATGTCCTCTTGTTCTACAGTATATAACTCTACATCTAACCTGACTAGTAATGTCCTCTACATCTAACCTGACTAGTAATGTCCTCTTGTTCTACAGTATATAACTCTACATCTAACCTGACTAGTAATGTCCTCTTGTTCTACAGTATATAACTCTACATCTAACCTGACTAGTAATGTCCTCTACATCTAACCTGACTAGTAATGTCCTCTTGTTCTACAGTATATAACTCTACATCTAACCTGACTAGTAATGTCCTCTTGTTCTACAGTATATAACTCTACATCTAACCTGACTAGTAATGTCCTCTTGTTCTACAGTATATAACTCTACATCTAACCTGACTAGTAATGTCCTCTACATCTAACCTGACTAGTAATGTCCTCTTGTTCTACAGTATATAACTCTACATCTAACCTGACTAGTAATGTCCTCTACATCTAACCTGACTAGTAATGTCCTCTTGTTCTACAGTATATAACTCTACATCTAACCTGACTAGTAATGTCCTCTACATCTAACCTGACTAGTAATGTCCTCTTGTTCTACAGTATATAACTCTACATCTAACCTGACTAGTAATGTCCTCTTGTTCTACAGTATATAACTCTACATCTAACCTGACTAGTAATGTCCTCTTGTTCTACAGTATATAACTCTACATCTAACCTGACTAGTAATGTCCTCTACATCTAACCTGACTAGTAATGTCCTCTACATCTAACCTAACTAGTAATGTCCTCTTGTTCTACAGTATATAACTCTACATCTAACCTGACTAGTAATGTCCTCTTGTTCTACAGTATATAACTCTACATCTAACCTGACTAGTAATGTCCTCTACATCTAACCTGACTAGTAATGTCCTCTTGTTCTACAGTATATAACTCTACATCTAACCTGACTAGTAATGTCCTCTTGTTCTACAGTATATAACTCTACATCTAACCTGACTAGTAATGTCCTCTACATCTAACCTGACTAGTAATGTCCTCTACATCTAACCTGACTAGTAATGTCCTCTTGTTCTACAGTATATAACTCTACATCTAACCTGACTAGTAATGTCCTCTTGTTCTACAGTATATAACTCTACATCTAACCTGACTAGTAATGTCCTCTTGTTCTACAGTATATAACTCTACATCTAACCTGACTAGTAATGTCCTCTTGTTCTACAGTATATAACTCTACATCTAACCTGACTAGTAATGTCCTCTTGTTCTACAGTATATAACTCTACATCTAACCTGACTAGTAATGTCCTCTACATCTAACCTGACTAGTAATGTCCTCTTGTTCTACAGTATATAACTCTACATCTAACCTGACTAGTAATGTCCTCTTGTTCTACAGTATATAACTCTACATCTAACCTGACTAGTAATGTCCTCTACATCTAACCTGACTAGTAATGTCCTCTACATCTAACCTGACTAGTAATGTCCTCTTGTTCTACAGTATATAACTCTACATCTAACCTGACTAGTAATGTCCTCTACATCTAACCTGACTAGTAATGTCCTCTTGTTCTACAGTATATAACTCTACATCTAACCTGACTAGTAATGTCCTCTACATCTAACCTGACTAGTAATGTCCTCTTGTTCTACAGTATATAACTCTACATCTAACCTGACTAGTAATGTCCTCTTGTTCTACAGTATATAACTCTACATCTAACCTGACTAGTAATGTCCTCTACATCTAACCTGACTAGTAATGTCCTCTTGTTCTACAGTATATAACTCTACATCTAACCTGACTAGTAATGTCCTCTACATCTAACCTGACTAGTAATGTCCTCTTGTTCTACAGTATATAACTCTACATCTAACCTGACTAGTAATGTCCTCTACATCTAACCTGACTAGTAATGTCCTCTTGTTCTACAGTATATAACTCTACATCTAACCTGACTAGTAATGTCCTCTTGTTCTACAGTATATAACTCTACATCTAACCTGACTAGTAATGTCCTCTACATCTAACCTGACTAGTAATGTCCTCTTGTTCTACAGTATATAACTCTACATCTAACCTGACTAGTAATGTCCTCTTGTTCTACAGTATATAACTCTACATCTAACCTGACTAGTAATGTCCTCTACATCTAACCTGACTAGTAATGTCCTCTTGTTCTACAGTATATAACTCTACATCTAACCTGACTAGTAATGTCCTCTTGTTCTACAGTATATAACTCTACATCTAACCTGACTAGTAATGTCCTCTTGTTCTACAGTATATAACTCTACATCTAACCTGACTAGTAATGTCCTCTTGTTCTACAGTATATAACTCTACATCTAACCTGACTAGTAATGTCCTCTTGTTCTACAGTATATAACTCTACATCTAACCTGACTAGTAATGTCCTCTACATCTAACCTGACTAGTAATGTCCTCTTGTTCTACAGTATATAACTCTACATCTAACCTGACTAGTAATGTCCTCTACATCTAACCTGACTAGTAATGTCCTCTTGTTCTACAGTATATAACTCTACATCTAACCTGACTAGTAATGTCCTCTTGTTCTACAGTATATAACTCTACATCTAACCTGACTAGTAATGTCCTCTTGTTCTACAGTATATAACTCTACATCTAACCTGACTAGTAATGTCCTCTACATCTAACCTGACTAGTAATGTCCTCTTGTTCTACAGTATATAACTCTACATCTAACCTGACTAGTAATGTCCTCTACATCTAACCTGACTAGTAATGTCCTCTTGTTCTACAGTATATAACTCTACATCTAACCTGACTAGTAATGTCCTCTTGTTCTACAGTATATAACTCTACATCTAACCTGACTAGTAATGTCCTCTACATCTAACCTGACTAGTAATGTCCTCTACATCTAACCTGACTAGTAATGTCCTCTTGTTCTACAGTATATAACTCTACATCTAACCTGACTAGTAATGTCCTCTTGTTCTACAGTATATAACTCTACATCTAACCTGACTAGTAATGTCCTCTACATCTAACCTGACTAGTAATGTCCTCTTGTTCTACAGTATATAACTCTACATCTAACCTGACTAGTAATGTCCTCTACATCTAACCTGACTAGTAATGTCCTCTTGTTCTACAGTATATAACTCTACATCTAACCTGACTAGTAATGTCCTCTACATCTAACCTGACTAGTAATGTCCTCTTGTTCTACAGTATATAACTCTACATCTAACCTGACTAGTAATGTCCTCTTGTTCTACAGTATATAACTCTACATCTAACCTGACTAGTAATGTCCTCTACATCTAACCTGACTAGTAATGTCCTCTTGTTCTACAGTATATAACTCTACATCTAACCTGACTAGTAATGTCCTCTTGTTCTACAGTATATAACTCTACATCTAACCTGACTAGTAATGTCCTCTACATCTAACCTGACTAGTAATGTCCTCTTGTTCTACAGTATATAACTCTACATCTAACCTGACTAGTAATGTCCTCTTGTTCTACAGTATATAACTCTACATCTAACCTGACTAGTAATGTCCTCTTGTTCTACATTATATAACTCTACATCTAACCTGACTAGTAATGTCCTCTTGTTCTACAGTATATAACTCTACATCTAACTGACTAGTAATGTCCTCTTGTTCTACAGTATATAACTCTACATCTAACCTGACTAGTAATGTCCTCTACATCTAACCTGACTAGTAATGTCCTCTTGTTCTACAGTATATAACTCTACATCTAACCTGACTAGTAATGTCCTCTACATCTAACCTGACTAGTAATGTCCTCTTGTTCTACAGTATATAACTCTACATCTAACCTGACTAGTAATGTCCTCTTGTTCTACAGTATATAACTCTACATCTAACCTGACTAGTAATGTCCTCTACATCTAACCTGACTAGTAATGTCCTCTTGTTCTACAGTATATAACTCTACATCTAACCTGACTAGTAATGTCCTCTACATCTAACCTGACTAGTAATGTCCTCTTGTTCTACAGTATATAACTCTACATCTAACCTGACTAGTAATGTCCTCTTGTTCTACAGTATATAACTCTACATCTAACCTGACTAGTAATGTCCTCTACATCTAACCTGACTAGTAATGTCCTCTTGTTCTACAGTATATAACTCTACATCTAACCTGACTAGTAATGTCCTCTACATCTAACCTGACTAGTAATGTCCTCTACATCTAACCTGACTAGTAATGTCCTCTTGTTCTACAGTATATAACTCTACATCTAACCTGACTAGTAATGTCCTCTACATCTAACCTGACTAGTAATGTCCTCTTGTTCTACAGTATATAACTCTACATCTAACCTGACTAGTAATGTCCTCTACATCTAACCTGACTAGTAATGTCCTCTTGTTCTACAGTATATAACTCTACATCTAACCTGACTAGTAATGTCCTCTTGTTCTACAGTATATAACTCTACATCTAACCTGACTAGTAATGTCCTCTACATCTAACCTGACTAGTAATGTCCTCTTGTTCTACAGTATATAACTCTACATCTAACCTGACTAGTAATGTCCTCTACATCTAACCTGACTAGTAATGTCCTCTTGTTCTACAGTATATAACTCTACATCTAACCTGACTAGTAATGTCCTCTACATCTAACCTGACTAGTAATGTCCTCTTGTTCTACAGTATATAACTCTACATCTAACCTGACTAGTAATGTCCTCTTGTTCTACAGTATATAACTCTACATCTAACCTGACTAGTAATGTCCTCTACATCTAACCTGACTAGTAATGTCCTCTTGTTCTACAGTATATAACTCTACATCTAACCTGACTAGTAATGTCCTCTTGTTCTACAGTATATAACTCTACATCTAACCTGACTAGTAATGTCCTCTACATCTAACCTGACTAGTAATGTCCTCTTGTTCTACAGTATATAACTCTACATCTAACCTGACTAGTAATGTCCTCTTGTTCTACAGTATATAACTCTACATCTAACCTGACTAGTAATGTCCTCTTGTTCTACAGTATATAACTCTACATCTAACCTGACTAGTAATGTCCTCTTGTTCTACAGTATATAACTCTACATCTAACCTGACTAGTAATGTCCTCTTGTTCTACAGTATATAACTCTACATCTAACCTGACTAGTAATGTCCTCTACATCTAACCTGACTAGTAATGTCCTCTTGTTCTACAGTATATAACTCTACATCTAACCTGACTAGTAATGTCCTCTACATCTAACCTGACTAGTAATGTCCTCTTGTTCTACAGTATATAACTCTACATCTAACCTGACTAGTAATGTCCTCTTGTTCTACAGTATATAACTCTACATCTAACCTGACTAGTAATGTCCTCTTGTTCTACAGTATATAACTCTACATCTAACCTGACTAGTAATGTCCTCTACATCTAACCTGACTAGTAATGTCCTCTTGTTCTACAGTATATAACTCTACATCTAACCTGACTAGTAATGTCCTCTACATCTAACCTGACTAGTAATGTCCTCTTGTTCTACAGTATATAACTCTACATCTAACCTGACTAGTAATGTCCTCTTGTTCTACAGTATATAACTCTACATCTAACCTGACTAGTAATGTCCTCTACATCTAACCTGACTAGTAATGTCCTCTACATCTAACCTGACTAGTAATGTCCTCTTGTTCTACAGTATATAACTCTACATCTAACCTGACTAGTAATGTCCTCTTGTTCTACAGTATATAACTCTACATCTAACCTGACTAGTAATGTCCTCTACATCTAACCTGACTAGTAATGTCCTCTTGTTCTACAGTATATAACTCTACATCTAACCTGACTAGTAATGTCCTCTACATCTAACCTGACTAGTAATGTCCTCTTGTTCTACAGTATATAACTCTACATCTAACCTGACTAGTAATGTCCTCTACATCTAACCTGACTAGTAATGTCCTCTTGTTCTACAGTATATAACTCTACATCTAACCTGACTAGTAATGTCCTCTTGTTCTACAGTATATAACTCTACATCTAACCTGACTAGTAATGTCCTCTACATCTAACCTGACTAGTAATGTCCTCTTGTTCTACAGTATATAACTCTACATCTAACCTGACTAGTAATGTCCTCTTGTTCTACAGTATATAACTCTACATCTAACCTGACTAGTAATGTCCTCTACATCTAACCTGACTAGTAATGTCCTCTTGTTCTACAGTATATAACTCTACATCTAACCTGACTAGTAATGTCCTCTTGTTCTACAGTATATAACTCTACATCTAACCTGACTAGTAATGTCCTCTTGTTCTACATTATATAACTCTATATCTAACCTGACTAGTAATGTCCTCTTGTTCTACAGTATATAACTCTACATCTAAACTGACTAGTAATGTCCTCTTGTTCTACAGTATATAACTCTACATCTAACCTGACTAGTAATGTCCTCTACATCTAACCTGACTAGTAATGTCCTCTTGTTCTACAGTATATAACTCTACATCTAACCTGACTAGTAATGTCCTCTACATCTAACCTGACTAGTAATGTCCTCTTGTTCTACAGTATATAACTCTACATCTAACCTGACTAGTAATGTCCTCTTGTTCTACAGTATATAACTCTACATCTAACCTGACTAGTAATGTCCTCTACATCTAACCTGACTAGTAATGTCCTCTTGTTCTACAGTATATAACTCTACATCTAACCTGACTAGTAATGTCCTCTACATCTAACCTGACTAGTAATGTCCTCTTGTTCTACAGTATATAACTCTACATCTAACCTGACTAGTAATGTCCTCTACATCTAACCTGACTAGTAATGTCCTCTTGTTCTACAGTATATAACTCTACATCTAACCTGACTAGTAATGTCCTCTACATCTAACCTGACTAGTAATGTCCTCTTGTTCTACAGTATATAACTCTACATCTAACCTGACTAGTAATGTCCTCTTGTTCTACAGTATATAACTCTACATCTAACCTGACTAGTAATGTCCTCTTGTTCTACAGTATATAACTCTACATCTAACCTGACTAGTAATGTCCTCTACATCTAACCTGACTAGTAATGTCCTCTTGTTCTACAGTATATAACTCTACATCTAACCTGACTAGTAATGTCCTCTACATCTAACCTGACTAGTAATGTCCTCTTGTTCTACAGTATATAACTCTACATCTAACCTGACTAGTAATGTCCTCTACATCTAACCTGACTAGTAATGTCCTCTTGTTCTACAGTATATAACTCTACATCTAACCTGACTAGTAATGTCCTCTACATCTAACCTGACTAGTAATGTCCTCTTGTTCTACAGTATATAACTCTACATCTAACCTGACTAGTAATGTCCTCTTGTTCTACAGTATATAACTCTACATCTAACCTGACTAGTAATGTCCTCTACATCTAACCTGACTAGTAATGTCCTCTTGTTCTACAGTATATAACTCTACATCTAACCTGACTAGTAATGTCCTCTTGTTCTACAGTATATAACTCTACATCTAACCTGACTAGTAATGTCCTCTACATCTAACCTGACTAGTAATGTCCTCTTGTTCTACAGTATATAACTCTACATCTAACCTGACTAGTAATGTCCTCTTGTTCTACAGTATATAACTCTACATCTAACCTGACTAGTAATGTCCTCTTGTTCTACAGTATATAACTCTATATCTAACCTGACTAGTAATGTCCTCTTGTTCTACAGTATATAACTCTACATCTAACCTGACTAGTAATGTCCTCTTGTTCTACAGTATATAACTCTACATCTAACCTGACTAGTAATGTCCTCTACATCTAACCTGACTAGTAATGTCCTCTTGTTCTACAGTATATAACTCTACATCTAACCTGACTAGTAATGTCCTCTACATCTAACCTGACTAGTAATGTCCTCTTGTTCTACAGTATATAACTCTACATCTAACCTGACTAGTAATGTCCTCTTGTTCTACAGTATATAACTCTACATCTAACCTGACTAGTAATGTCCTCTACATCTAACCTGACTAGTAATGTCCTCTTGTTCTACAGTATATAACTCTACATCTAACCTGACTAGTAATGTCCTCTACATCTAACCTGACTAGTAATGTCCTCTTGTTCTACAGTATATAACTCTACATCTAACCTGACTAGTAATGTCCTCTACATCTAACCTGACTAGTAATGTCCTCTTGTTCTACAGTATATAACTCTACATCTAACCTGACTAGTAATGTCCTCTTGTTCTACAGTATATAACTCTACATCTAACCTGACTAGTAATGTCCTCTTGTTCTACAGTATATAACTCTACATCTAACCTGACTAGTAATGTCCTCTACATCTAACCTGACTAGTAATGTCCTCTACATCTAACCTGACTAGTAATGTCCTCTTGTTCTACAGTATATAACTCTACATCTAACCTGACTAGTAATGTCCTCTTGTTCTACAGTATATAACTCTACATCTAACCTGACTAGTAATGTCCTCTACATCTAACCTGACTAGTAATGTCCTCTTGTTCTACAGTATATAACTCTACATCTAACCTGACTAGTAATGTCCTCTAGTTCTACAGTATATAACTCTACATCTAACCTGACTAGTAATGTCCTCTACATCTAACCTGACTAGTAATGTCCTCTACATCTAACCTGACTAGTAATGTCCTCTTGTTCTACAGTATATAACTCTACATCTAACCTGACTAGTAATGTCCTCTTGTTCTACAGTATATAACTCTACATCTAACCTGACTAGTAATGTCCTCTTGTTCTACAGTATATAACTCTACATCTAACCTGACTAGTAATGTCCTCTTGTTCTACAGTATATAACTCTACATCTAACCTGACTAGTAATGTCCTCTACATCTAACCTGACTAGTAATGTCCTCTTGTTCTACAGTATATAACTCTACATCTAACCTGACTAGTAATGTCCTCTTGTTCTACAGTATATAACTCTACATCTAACCTGACTAGTAATGTCCTCTTGTTCTACAGTATATAACTCTACATCTAACCTGACTAGTAATGTCCTCTACATCTAACCTGACTAGTAATGTCCTCTACATCTAACCTAACTAGTAATGTCCTCTTGTTCTACAGTATATAACTCTACATCTAACCTGACTAGTAATGTCCTCTTGTTCTACAGTATATAACTCTACATCTAACCTGACTAGTAATGTCCTCTACATCTAACCTGACTAGTAATGTCCTCTTGTTCTACAGTATATAACTCTACATCTAACCTGACTAGTAATGTCCTCTTGTTCTACAGTATATAACTCTACATCTAACCTGACTAGTAATGTCCTCTACATCTAACCTGACTAGTAATGTCCTCTACATCTAACCTGACTAGTAATGTCCTCTTGTTCTACAGTATATAACTCTACATCTAACCTGACTAGTAATGTCCTCTTGTTCTACAGTATATAACTCTACATCTAACCTGACTAGTAATGTCCTCTTGTTCTACAGTATATAACTCTACATCTAACCTGACTAGTAATGTCCTCTTGTTCTACAGTATATAACTCTACATCTAACCTGACTAGTAATGTCCTCTACATCTAACCTGACTAGTAATGTCCTCTTGTTCTACAGTATATAACTCTACATCTAACCTGACTAGTAATGTCCTCTTGTTCTACAGTATATAACTCTACATCTAACCTGACTAGTAATGTCCTCTACATCTAACCTGACTAGTAATGTCCTCTTGTTCTACAGTATATAACTCTACATCTAACCTGACTAGTAATGTCCTCTTGTTCTACAGTATATAACTCTACATCTAACCTGACTAGTAATGTCCTCTACATCTAACCTGACTAGTAATGTCCTCTACATCTAACCTGACTAGTAATGTCCTCTTGTTCTACAGTATATAACTCTACATCTAACCTGACTAGTAATGTCCTCTACATCTAACCTGACTAGTAATGTCCTCTTGTTCTACAGTATATAACTCTACATCTAACCTGACTAGTAATGTCCTCTACATCTAACCTGACTAGTAATGTCCTCTTGTTCTACAGTATATAACTCTACATCTAACCTGACTAGTAATGTCCTCTTGTTCTACAGTATATAACTCTACATCTAACCTGACTAGTAATGTCCTCTACATCTAACCTGACTAGTAATGTCCTCTTGTTCTACAGTATATAACTCTACATCTAACCTGACTAGTAATGTCCTCTACATCTAACCTGACTAGTAATGTCCTCTTGTTCTACAGTATATAACTCTACATCTAACCTGACTAGTAATGTCCTCTTGTTCTACAGTATATAACTCTACATCTAACCTGACTAGTAATGTCCTCTACATCTAACCTGACTAGTAATGTCCTCTTGTTCTACAGTATATAACTCTACATCTAACCTGACTAGTAATGTCCTCTTGTTCTACAGTATATAACTCTACATCTAACCTGACTAGTAATGTCCTCTACATCTAACCTGACTAGTAATGTCCTCTTGTTCTACAGTATATAACTCTACATCTAACCTGACTAGTAATGTCCTCTTGTTCTACAGTATATAACTCTACATCTAACCTGACTAGTAATGTCCTCTTGTTCTACATTATATAACTCTACATCTAACCTGACTAGTAATGTCCTCTTGTTCTACAGTATATAACTCTACATCTAAACTGACTAGTAATGTCCTCTTGTTCTACAGTATATAACTCTACATCTAACCTGACTAGTAATGTCCTCTACATCTAACCTGACTAGTAATGTCCTCTTGTTCTACAGTATATAACTCTACATCTAACCTGACTAGTAATGTCCTCTACATCTAACCTGACTAGTAATGTCCTCTTGTTCTACAGTATATAACTCTACATCTAACCTGACTAGTAATGTCCTCTTGTTCTACAGTATATAACTCTACATCTAACCTGACTAGTAATGTCCTCTTGTTCTACAGTATATAACTCTACATCTAACCTGACTAGTAATGTCCTCTACATCTAACCTGACTAGTAATGTCCTCTTGTTCTACAGTATATAACTCTACATCTAACCTGACTAGTAATGTCCTCTACATCTAACCTGACTAGTAATGTCCTCTTGTTCTACAGTATATAACTCTACATCTAACCTGACTAGTAATGTCCTCTTGTTCTACAGTATATAACTCTACATCTAACCTGACTAGTAATGTCCTCTACATCTAACCTGACTAGTAATGTCCTCTACATCTAACCTGACTAGTAATGTCCTCTTGTTCTACAGTATATAACTCTACATCTAACCTGACTAGTAATGTCCTCTACATCTAACCTGACTAGTAATGTCCTCTTGTTCTACAGTATATAACTCTACATCTAACCTGACTAGTAATGTCCTCTTGTTCTACAGTATATAACTCTACATCTAACCTGACTAGTAATGTCCTCTACATCTAACCTGACTAGTAATGTCCTCTTGTTCTACAGTATATAACTCTACATCTAACCTGACTAGTAATGTCCTCTACATCTAACCTGACTAGTAATGTCCTCTTGTTCTACAGTATATAACTCTACATCTAACCTGACTAGTAATGTCCTCTACATCTAACCTGACTAGTAATGTCCTCTTGTTCTACAGTATATAACTCTACATCTAACCTGACTAGTAATGTCCTCTTGTTCTACAGTATATAACTCTACATCTAACCTGACTAGTAATGTCCTCTACATCTAACCTGACTAGTAATGTCCTCTTGTTCTACAGTATATAACTCTACATCTAACCTGACTAGTAATGTCCTCTTGTTCTACAGTATATAACTCTACATCTAACCTGACTAGTAATGTCCTCTACATCTAACCTGACTAGTAATGTCCTCTTGTTCTACAGTATATAACTCTACATCTAACCTGACTAGTAATGTCCTCTTGTTCTACAGTATATAACTCTACATCTAACCTGACTAGTAATGTCCTCTTGTTCTACATTATATAACTCTACATCTAACCTGACTAGTAATGTCCTCTTGTTCTACAGTATATAACTCTACATCTAAACTGACTAGTAATGTCCTCTTGTTCTACAGTATATAACTCTACATCTAACCTGACTAGTAATGTCCTCTACATCTAACCTGACTAGTAATGTCCTCTTGTTCTACAGTATATAACTCTACATCTAACCTGACTAGTAATGTCCTCTACATCTAACCTGACTAGTAATGTCCTCTTGTTCTACAGTATATAACTCTACATCTAACCTGACTAGTAATGTCCTCTTGTTCTACAGTATATAACTCTACATCTAACCTGACTAGTAATGTCCTCTACATCTAACCTGACTAGTAATGTCCTCTTGTTCTACAGTATATAACTCTACATCTAACCTGACTAGTAATGTCCTCTACATCTAACCTGACTAGTAATGTCCTCTTGTTCTACAGTATATAACTCTACATCTAACCTGACTAGTAATGTCCTCTACATCTAACCTGACTAGTAATGTCCTCTTGTTCTACAGTATATAACTCTACATCTAACCTGACTAGTAATGTCCTCTACATCTAACCTGACTAGTAATGTCCTCTTGTTCTACAGTATATAACTCTACATCTAACCTGACTAGTAATGTCCTCTTGTTCTACAGTATATAACTCTACATCTAACCTGACTAGTAATGTCCTCTACATCTAACCTGACTAGTAATGTCCTCTACATCTAACCTGACTAGTAATGTCCTCTTGTTCTACAGTATATAACTCTACATCTAACCTGACTAGTAATGTCCTCTTGTTCTACAGTATATAACTCTACATCTAACCTGACTAGTAATGTCCTCTACATCTAACCTGACTAGTAATGTCCTCTTGTTCTACAGTATATAACTCTACATCTAACCTGACTAGTAATGTCCTCTTGTTCTACAGTATATAACTCTACATCTAACCTGACTAGTAATGTCCTCTACATCTAACCTGACTAGTAATGTCCTCTTGTTCTACAGTATATAACTCTACATCTAACCTGACTAGTAATGTCCTCTTGTTCTACAGTATATAACTCTACATCTAACCTGACTAGTAATGTCCTCTACATCTAACCTGACTAGTAATGTCCTCTACATCTAACCTGACTAGTAATGTCCTCTTGTTCTACAGTATATAACTCTACATCTAACCTGACTAGTAATGTCCTCTACATCTAACCTGACTAGTAATGTCCTCTTGTTCTACAGTATATAACTCTACATCTAACCTGACTAGTAATGTCCTCTTGTTCTACAGTATATAACTCTACATCTAACCTGACTAGTAATGTCCTCTACATCTAACCTGACTAGTAATGTCCTCTTGTTCTACAGTATATAACTCTACATCTAACCTGACTAGTAATGTCCTCTACATCTAACCTGACTAGTAATGTCCTCTTGTTCTACAGTATATAACTCTACATCTAACCTGACTAGTAATGTCCTCTTGTTCTACAGTATATAACTCTACATCTAACCTGACTAGTAATGTCCTCTACATCTAACCTGACTAGTAATGTCCTCTTGTTCTACAGTATATAACTCTACATCTAACCTGACTAGTAATGTCCTCTTGTTCTACAGTATATAACTCTACATCTAACCTGACTAGTAATGTCCTCTACATCTAACCTGACTAGTAATGTCCTCTTGTTCTACAGTATATAACTCTACATCTAACCTGACTAGTAATGTCCTCTTGTTCTACAGTATATAACTCTACATCTAACCTGACTAGTAATGTCCTCTTGTTCTACAGTATATAACTCTACATCTAACCTGACTAGTAATGTCCTCTTGTTCTACAGTATATAACTCTACATCTAAACTGACTAGTAATGTCCTCTTGTTCTACAGTATATAACTCTACATCTAACCTGACTAGTAATGTCCTTTACATCTAACCTGACTAGTAATGTCCTCTTGTTCTACAGTATATAACTCTACATCTAACCTGACTAGTAATGTCCTCTACATCTAACCTGACTAGTAATGTCCTCTTGTTCTACAGTATATAACTCTACATCTAACCTGACTAGTAATGTCCTCTTGTTCTACAGTATATAACTCTACATCTAACCTGACTAGTAATGTCCTCTACATCTAACCTGACTAGTAATGTCCTCTACATCTAACCTGACTAGTAATGTCCTCTTGTTCTACAGTATATAACTCTACATCTAACCTGACTAGTAATGTCCTCTACATCTAACCTGACTAGTAATGTCCTCTTGTTCTACAGTATATAACTCTACATCTAACCTGACTAGTAATGTCCTCTTGTTCTACAGTATATAACTCTACATCTAACCTGACTAGTAATGTCCTCTTGTTCTACAGTATATAACTCTACATCTAACCTGACTAGTAATGTCCTCTTGTTCTACAGTATATAACTCTACATCTAACCTGACTAGTAATGTCCTCTTGTTCTACAGTATATAACTCTACATCTAACCTGACTAGTAATGTCCTCTTGTTCTACAGTATATAACTCTACATCTAACCTGACTAGTAATGTCCTCTACATCTAACCTGACTAGTAATGTCCTCTTGTTCTACAGTATATAACTCTACATCTAACCTGACTAGTAATGTCCTCTACATCTAACCTGACTAGTAATGTCCTCTTGTTCTACAGTATATAACTCTACATCTAACCTGACTAGTAATGTCCTCTTGTTCTACAGTATATAACTCTACATCTAACCTGACTAGTAATGTCCTCTTGTTCTACAGTATATAACTCTACATCTAACCTGACTAGTAATGTCCTCTACATCTAACCTGACTAGTAATGTCCTCTACATCTAACCTGACTAGTAATGTCCTCTTGTTCTACAGTATATAACTCTACATCTAACCTGACTAGTAATGTCCTCTACATCTAACCTGACTAGTAATGTCCTCTTGTTCTACAGTATATAACTCTACATCTAACCTGACTAGTAATGTCCTCTTGTTCTACAGTATATAACTCTACATCTAACCTGACTAGTAATGTCCTCTACATCTAACCTGACTAGTAATGTCCTCTTGTTCTACAGTATATAACTCTACATCTAACCTGACTAGTAATGTCCTCTACATCTAACCTGACTAGTAATGTCCTCTTGTTCTACAGTATATAACTCTACATCTAACCTGACTAGTAATGTCCTCTACATCTAACCTGACTAGTAATGTCCTCTTGTTCTACAGTATATAACTCTACATCTAACCTGACTAGTAATGTCCTCTTGTTCTACAGTATATAACTCTACATCTAACCTGACTAGTAATGTCCTCTACATCTAACCTGACTAGTAATGTCCTCTTGTTCTACAGTATATAACTCTACATCTAACCTGACTAGTAATGTCCTCTTGTTCTACAGTATATAACTCTACATCTAACCTGACTAGTAATGTCCTCTACATCTAACCTGACTAGTAATGTCCTCTTGTTCTACAGTATATAACTCTACATCTAACCTGACTAGTAATGTCCTCTTGTTCTACAGTATATAACTCTACATCTAACCTGACTAGTAATTTCCTCTTGTTCTACATATATAACTCTATATCTAACCTAACTAGTAATGTCCTCTTGTTCTACAGTATATAACTCTACATCTAAACTGACTAGTAATGTCCTCTTGTTCTACAGTATATAACTCTACATCTAACCTGACTAGTAATGTCCTTTACATCTAACCTGACTAGTAATGTCCTCTTGTTCTACAGTATATAACTCTACATCTAACCTGACTAGTAATGTCCTCTACATCTAACCTGACTAGTAATGTCCTCTTGTTCTACAGTATATAACTCTACATCTAACCTGACTAGTAATGTCCTCTTGTTCTACAGTATATAACTCTACATCTAACCTGACTAGTAATGTCCTCTACATCTAACCTGACTAGTAATGTCCTCTTGTTCTACAGTATATAACTCCACATCTAACCTGACTAGTAATGTCCTCTACATCTAACCTGACTAGTAATGTCCTCTTGTTCTACAGTATATAACTCTACATCTAACCTGACTAGTAATGTCCTCTACATCTAACCTGACTAGTAATGTCCTCTTGTTCTACAGTATATAACTCTACATCTAACCTGACTAGTAATGTCCTCTACATCTAACCTGACTAGTAATGTCCTCTTGTTCTACAGTATATAACTCTACATCTAACCTGACTAGTAATGTCCTCTTGTTCTACAGTATATAACTCTACATCTAACCTGACTAGTAATGTCCTCTTGTTCTACAGTATATAACTCTACATCTAACCTGACTAGTAATTTCCTCTTGTTCTACATTATATAACTCTATATCTAACCTAACTAGTAATGTCCTCTTGTTCTACAGTATATAACTCTACATCTAAACTGACTAGTAATGTCCTCTTGTTCTACAGTATATAACTCTACATCTAACCTGACTAGTAATGTCCTTTACATCTAACCTGACTAGTAATGTCCTCTTGTTCTACAGTATATAACTCTACATCTAACCTGACTAGTAATGTCCTCTACATCTAACCTGACTAGTAATGTCCTCTTGTTCTACAGTATATAACTCTACATCTAACCTGACTAGTAATGTCCTCTTGTTCTACAGTATATAACTCTACATCTAACCTGACTAGTAATGTCCTCTACATCTAACCTGACTAGTAATGTCCTCTTGTTCTACAGTATATAACTCTACATCTAACCTGACTAGTAATGTCCTCTACATCTAACCTGACTAGTAATGTCCTCTTGTTCTACAGTATATAACTCTACATCTAACCTGACTAGTAATGTCCTCTACATCTAACCTGACTAGTAATGTCCTCTTGTTCTACAGTATATAACTCTACATCTAACCTGACTAGTAATGTCCTCTACATCTAACCTGACTAGTAATGTCCTCTTGTTCTACAGTATATAACTCTACATCTAACCTGACTAGTAATGTCCTCTTGTTCTACAGTATATAACTCTACATCTAACCTGACTAGTAATGTCCTCTACATCTAACCTGACTAGTAATGTCCTCTACATCTAACCTGACTAGTAATGTCCTCTTGTTCTACAGTATATAACTCTACATCTAACCTGACTAGTAATGTCCTCTTGTTCTACAGTATATAACTCTACATCTAACCTGACTAGTAATGTCCTCTTGTTCTACATTATATAACTCTACATCTAACCTAACTAGTAATGTCCTCTTGTTCTACAGTATATAACTCTACATCTAAACTGACTAGTAATGTCCTCTTGTTCTACAGTATATAACTCTACATCTAACCTGACTAGTAATGTCCTCTACATCTAACCTGACTAGTAATGTCCTCTTGTTCTACAGTATATAACTCTACATCTAACCTGACTAGTAATGTCCTCTACATCTAACCTGACTAGTAATGTCCTCTTGTTCTACAGTATATAACTCTACATCTAACCTGACTAGTAATGTCCTCTTGTTCTACAGTATATAACTCTACATCTAACCTGACTAGTAATGTCCTCTACATCTAACCTGACTAGTAATGTCCTCTTGTTCTACAGTATATAACTCTACATCTAACCTGACTAGTAATGTCCTCTACATCTAACCTGACTAGTAATGTCCTCTTGTTCTACAGTATATAACTCTACATCTAACCTGACTAGTAATGTCCTCTACATCTAACCTGACTAGTAATGTCCTCTTGTTCTACAGTATATAACTCTACATCTAACCTGACTAGTAATGTCCTCTACATCTAACCTGACTAGTAATGTCCTCTTGTTCTACAGTATATAACTCTACATCTAACCTGACTAGTAATGTCCTCTTGTTCTACAGTATATAACTCTACATCTAACCTGACTAGTAATGTCCTCTTGTTCTACAGTATATAACTCTACATCTAACCTGACTAGTAATGTCCTCTTGTTCTACATTATATAACTCTATATCTAACCTAACTAGTAATGTCCTCTTGTTCTACAGTATATAACTCTACATCTAAACTGACTAGTAATGTCCTCTTGTTCTACAGTATATAACTCTACATCTAACCTGACTAGTAATGTCCTTACATCTAACCTGACTAGTAATGTCCTCTTGTTCTACAGTATATAACTCTACATCTAACCTGACTAGTAATGTCCTCTACATCTAACCTGACTAGTAATGTCCTCTTGTTCTACAGTATATAACTCTACATCTAACCTGACTAGTAATGTCCTCTTGTTCTACAGTATATAACTCCACATCTAACCTGACTAGTAATGTCCTCTACATCTAACCTGACTAGTAATGTCCTCTTGTTCTACAGTATATAACTCTACATCTAACCTGACTAGTAATGTCCTCTACATCTAACCTGACTAGTAATGTCCTCTTGTTCTACAGTATATAACTCTACATCTAACCTGACTAGTAATGTCCTCTACATCTAACCTGACTAGTAATGTCCTCTTGTTCTACAGTATATAACTCTACATCTAACCTGACTAGTAATGTCCTCTACATCTAACCTGACTAGTAATGTCCTCTTGTTCTACAGTATATAACTCTACATCTAACCTGACTAGTAATGTCCTCTTGTTCTACAGTATATAACTCTACATCTAACCTGACTAGTAATGTCCTCTACATCTAACCTGACTAGTAATGTCCTCTACATCTAACCTGACTAGTAATGTCCTCTTGTTCTACAGTATATAACTCTACATCTAACCTGACTAGTAATGTCCTCTTGTTCTACAGTATATAACTCTACATCTAACCTGACTAGTAATGTCCTCTACATCTAACCTGACTAGTAATGTCCTCTTGTTCTACAGTATATAACTCTACATCTAACCTGACTAGTAATGTCCTCTACATCTAACCTGACTAGTAATGTCCTCTTGTTCTACAGTATATAACTCTACATCTAACCTGACTAGTAATGTCCTCTACATCTAACCTGACTAGTAATGTCCTCTTGTTCTACAGTATATAACTCTACATCTAACCTGACTAGTAATGTCCTCTACATCTAACCTGACTAGTAATGTCCTCTTGTTCTACAGTATATAACTCTACATCTAACCTGACTAGTAATGTCCTCTACATCTAACCTGACTAGTAATGTCCTCTTGTTCTACAGTATATAACTCTACATCTAACCTGACTAGTAATGTCCTCTTGTTCTACAGTATATAACTCTACATCTAACCTGACTAGTAATGTCCTCTACATCTAACCTGACTAGTAATGTCCTCTTGTTCTACAGTATATAACTCTACATCTAACCTGACTAGTAATGTCCTCTACATCTAACCTGACTAGTAATGTCCTCTTGTTCTACAGTATATAACTCTACATCTAACCTGACTAGTAATGTCCTCTACATCTAACCTGACTAGTAATGTCCTCTTGTTCTACAGTATATAACTCTACATCTAACCTGACTAGTAATGTCCTCTACATCTAACCTGACTAGTAATGTCCTCTTGTTCTACAGTATATAACTCTACATCTAACCTGACTAGTAATGTCCTCTTGTTCTACAGTATATAACTCTACATCTAACCTGACTAGTAATGTCCTCTTGTTCTACAGTATATAACTCTACATCTAACCTGACTAGTAATTCCTCTTGTTCTACATTATATAACTCTATATCTAACCTAACTAGTAATGTCCTCTTGTTCTACAGTATATAACTCTACATCTAAACTGACTAGTAATGTCCTCTTGTTCTACAGTATATAACTCTACATCTAACCTGACTAGTAATGTCCTTTACATCTAACCTGACTAGTAATGTCCTCTTGTTCTACAGTATATAACTCTACATCTAACCTGACTAGTAATGTCCTCTACATCTAACCTGACTAGTAATGTCCTCTTGTTCTACAGTATATAACTCTACATCTAACCTGACTAGTAATGTCCTCTTGTTCTACAGTATATAACTCTACATCTAACCTGACTAGTAATGTCCTCTACATCTAACCTGACTAGTAATGTCCTCTTGTTCTACAGTATATAACTCCACATCTAACCTGACTAGTAATGTCCTCTACATCTAACCTGACTAGTAATGTCCTCTTGTTCTACAGTATATAACTCTACATCTAACCTGACTAGTAATGTCCTCTACATCTAACCTGACTAGTAATGTCCTCTTGTTCTACAGTATATAACTCTACATCTAACCTGACTAGTAATGTCCTCTACATCTAACCTGACTAGTAATGTCCTCTTGTTCTACAGTATATAACTCTACATCTAACCTGACTAGTAATGTCCTCTTGTTCTACAGTATATAACTCTACATCTAACCTGACTAGTAATGTCCTCTACATCTAACCTGACTAGTAATGTCCTCTTGTTCTACAGTATATAACTCTACATCTAACCTGACTAGTAATGTCCTCTTGTTCTACAGTATATAACTCTACATCTAACCTGACTAGTAATGTCCTCTTGTTCTACAGTATATAACTCTACATCTAACCTGACTAGTAATGTCCTCTACATCTAACCTGACTAGTAATGTCCTCTTGTTCTACAGTATATAACTCTACATCTAACCTGACTAGTAATGTCCTCTACATCTAACCTGACTAGTAATGTCCTCTTGTTCTACAGTATATAACTCTACATCTAACCTGACTAGTAATGTCCTCTTGTTCTACAGTATATAACTCTACATCTAACCTGACTAGTAATGTCCTCTACATCTAACCTGACTAGTAATGTCCTCTTGTTCTACAGTATATAACTCTACATCTAACCTGACTAGTAATGTCCTCTACATCTAACCTGACTAGTAATGTCCTCTTGTTCTACAGTATATAACTCTACATCTAACCTGACTAGTAATGTCCTCTACATCTAACCTGACTAGTAATGTCCTCTTGTTCTACAGTATATAACTCTACATCTAACCTGACTAGTAATGTCCTCTACATCTAACCTGACTAGTAATGTCCTCTTGTTCTACAGTATATAACTCTACATCTAACCTGACTAGTAATGTCCTCTTGTTCTACAGTATATAACTCTACATCTAACCTGACTAGTAATGTCCTCTACATCTAACCTGACTAGTAATGTCCTCTACATCTAACCTGACTAGTAATGTCCTCTTGTTCTACAGTATATAACTCTACATCTAACCTGACTAGTAATGTCCTCTTGTTCTACAGTATATAACTCTACATCTAACCTGACTAGTAATGTCCTCTACATCTAACCTGACTAGTAATGTCCTCTTGTTCTACAGTATATAACTCTACATCTAACCTGACTAGTAATGTCCTCTACATCTAACCTGACTAGTAATGTCCTCTTGTTCTACAGTATATAACTCTACATCTAACCTGACTAGTAATGTCCTCTACATCTAACCTGACTAGTAATGTCCTCTTGTTCTACAGTATATAACTCTACATCTAACCTGACTAGTAATGTCCTCTTGTTCTACAGTATATAACTCTACATCTAACCTGACTAGTAATGTCCTCTTGTTCTACAGTATATAACTCTACATCTAACCTGACTAGTAATGTCCTCTTGTTCTACAGTATATAACTCTACATCTAACCTGACTAGTAATGTCCTCTTGTTCTACAGTATATAACTCTACATCTAACCTGACTAGTAATGTCCTCTACATCTAACCTGACTAGTAATGTCCTCTTGTTCTACAGTATATAACTCTACATCTAACCTGACTAGTAATGTCCTCTACATCTAACCTGACTAGTAATGTCCTCTACATCTAACCTGACTAGTAATGTCCTCTTGTTCTACAGTATATAACTCTACATCTAACCTGACTAGTAATGTCCTCTTGTTCTACAGTATATAACTCTACATCTAACCTGACTAGTAATGTCCTCTTGTTCTACAGTATATAACTCTACATCTAAACTGACTAGTAATGTCCTCTTGTTCTACAGTATATAACTCTACATCTAACCTGACTAGTAATGTCCTCTACATCTAACCTGACTAGTAATGTCCTCTTGTTCTACAGTATATAACTCTACATCTAACCTGACTAGTAATGTCCTCTACATCTAACCTGACTAGTAATGTCCTCTTGTTCTACAGTATATAACTCTACATCTAACCTGACTAGTAATGTCCTCTACATCTAACCTGACTAGTAATGTCCTCTTGTTCTACAGTATATAACTCTACATCTAACCTGACTAGTAATGTCCTCTTGTTCTACAGTATATAACTCTACATCTAACCTGACTAGTAATGTCCTCTTGTTCTACAGTATATAACTCTACATCTAACCTGACTAGTAATGTCCTCTACATCTAACCTGACTAGTAATGTCCTCTTGTTCTACAGTATATAACTCTACATCTAACCTGACTAGAAATGTCCTCTACATCTAACCTGACTAGTAATGTCCTCTTGTTCTACAGTATATAACTCTACATCTAACCTGACTAGTAATGTCCTCTTGTTCTACAGTATATAACTCTACATCTAACCTGACTAGTAATGTCCTCTACATCTAACCTGACTAGTAATGTCCTCTTGTTCTACAGTATATAACTCTACATCTAACCTGACTAGTAATGTCCTCTTGTTCTACAGTATATAACTCTACATCTAACCTGACTAGTAATGTCCTCTACATCTAACCTGACTAGTAATGTCCTCTTGTTCTACAGTATATAACTCTACATCTAACCTGACTAGTAATGTCCTCTTGTTCTACAGTATAACACTCTACATCTAACCTGACTAGTAATGTCCTCTTGTTCTACAGTATATAACTCTACATCTAACCTGACTAGTAATGTCCTCTACATCTAACCTGACTAGTAATGTCCTCTTGTTCTACAGTATATAACTCTACATCTAACCTGACTAGTAATGTCCTCTTGTTCTACAGTATATAACTCTACATCTAACCTGACTAGTAATGTCCTCTACATCTAACCTGACTAGTAATGTCCTCTACATCTAACCTGACTAGTAATGTCCTCTTGTTCTACAGTATATAACTCTACATCTAACCTGACTAGTAATGTCCTCTTGTTCTACAGTATATAACTCTACATCTAACCTGACTAGTAATGTCCTCTACATCTAACCTGACTAGTAATGTCCTCTTGTTCTACAGTATATAACTCTACATCTAACCTGACTAGTAATGTCCTCTAGTTCTACAGTATATAACTCTACATCTAACCTGACTAGTAATGTCCTCTACATCTAACCTGACTAGTAATGTCCTCTACATCTAACCTGACTAGTAATGTCCTCTTGTTCTACAGTATATAACTCTACATCTAACCTGACTAGTAATGTCCTCTTGTTCTACAGTATATAACTCTACATCTAACCTGACTAGTAATGTCCTCTACATCTAACCTGACTAGTAATGTCCTCTTGTTCTACAGTATATAACTCTACATCTAACCTGACTAGTAATGTCCTCTTGTTCTACAGTATATAACTCTACATCTAACCTGACTAGTAATGTCCTCTACATCTAACCTGACTAGTAATGTCCTCTACATCTAACCTGACTAGTAATGTCCTCTTGTTCTACAGTATATAACTCTACATCTAACCTGACTAGTAATGTCCTCTACATCTAACCTGACTAGTAATGTCCTCTTGTTCTACAGTATATAACTCTACATCTAACCTGACTAGTAATGTCCTCTTGTTCTACAGTATATAACTCTACATCTAACCTGACTAGTAATGTCCTCTACATCTAACCTGACTAGTAATGTCCTCTTGTTCTACAGTATATAACTCTACATCTAACCTGACTAGTAATGTCCTCTACATCTAACCTGACTAGTAATGTCCTCTTGTTCTACAGTATATAACTCTACATCTAACCTGACTAGTAATGTCCTCTACATCTAACCTGACTAGTAATGTCCTCTTGTTCTACAGTATATAACTCTACATCTAACCTGACTAGTAATGTCCTCTACATCTAACCTGACTAGTAATGTCCTCTTGTTCTACAGTATATAACTCTACATCTAACCTGACTAGTAATGTCCTCTTGTTCTACAGTATATAACTCTACATCTAACCTGACTAGTAATGTCCTCTACATCTAACCTGACTAGTAATGTCCTCTTGTTCTACAGTATATAACTCTACATCTAACCTGACTAGTAATGTCCTCTTGTTCTACAGTATATAACTCTACATCTAACCTGACTAGTAATTCCTCTTGTTCTACATTATATAACTCTACATCTAACCAACTAGTAATGTCCTCTTGTTCTACAGTATATAACTCTACATCTAAACTGACTAGTAATGTCCTCTTGTTCTACAGTATATAACTCTACATCTAACCTGACTAGTAATGTCCTTTACATCTAACCTGACTAGTAATGTCCTCTTGTTCTACAGTATATAACTCTACATCTAACCTGACTAGTAATGTCCTCTACATCTAACCTGACTAGTAATGTCCTCTTGTTCTACAGTATATAACTCTACATCTAACCTGACTAGTAATGTCCTCTACATCTAACCTGACTAGTAATGTCCTCTTGTTCTACAGTATATAACTCTACATCTAACCTGACTAGTAATGTCCTCTAGTTCTACAGTATATAACTCTACATCTAACCTGACTAGTAATGTCCTCTACATCTAACCTGACTAGTAATGTCCTCTTGTTCTACAGTATATAACTCTACATCTAACCTGACTAGTAATGTCCTCTTGTTCTACAGTATATAACTCTACATCTAACCTGACTAGTAATTTCCTCTTGTTCTACATTATATAACTCTATATCTAACCTAACTAGTAATGTCCTCTTG
Source organism: Oncorhynchus mykiss (assembly GCF_013265735.2). Lineage (NCBI taxonomy): Eukaryota > Metazoa > Chordata > Actinopteri > Salmoniformes > Salmonidae > Oncorhynchus > Oncorhynchus mykiss. The sequence goes on along the minus strand of NC_048573.1, from coordinate 1,142,146 downwards.
TTCTACAGTATATAACTCTACATCTAAACTGACTAGTAATGTCCTCTTGTTCTACAGTATATAACTCTACATCTAACCTGACTAGTAATGTCCTCTACATCTAACCTGACTAGTAATGTCCTCTTGTTCTACAGTATATAACTCTACATCTAACCTGACTAGTAATGTCCTCTACATCTAACCTGACTAGTAATGTCCTCTTGTTCTACAGTATATAACTCTACATCTAACCTGACTAGTAATGTCCTCTTGTTCTACAGTATATAACTCTACATCTAACCTGACTAGTAATGTCCTCTTGTTCTACAGTATATAACTCTACATCTAACCTGACTAGTAATGTCCTCTTGTTCTACAGTATCTAACTCCACATCTAACCTGACTAGTAATGTCCTATACATCTAACCTTGACTAGCAATGTCCTCTTGTTCTACAGTATATAACTCTACAATCTAACCTGACTAGAAATGTCCTCTACATCTAACCTGACTAGTAATGTCCTCTTGTTCTACAGTATATAAACTCTACATCTAACCTGACTAGTAATGTCCTCTTATTCTACCAGTATATAAACTCTACATCTAACCTGACTAGTAATGTCCTCTACATCTAACCTGACTAGTAATGTCCTCTTGTTCTACAGTATATAACTCTACATCTAACCTGACTAGTAATGTCCTCTTGTTCTACAGTATATAACTCTACATCTAACCTGACTAGTAATTTCCTCTTGTTCTACATTATATAACTCTATATCTAACCTAACTAGTAATGTCCTCTTGTTCTACAGTATATGACTCTACATCTAACCTGACTAGTAATGTCCTCTACATCTAACCTGACTAGTAATGTCCTCTTGTTCTACAGTATATAACTCTACATCTAACCTGACTAGTAATGTCCTCTAGTTCTACAGTATATAACTCTACATCTAACCTGACTAGTAATGTCCTCTACATCTAACCTGACTAGTAATGTCCTCTTGTTCTACAGTATATAACTCTACATCTAACCTGACTAGTAATGTCCTCTTGTTCTACAGTATATAACTCTACATCTAACCTGACTAGTAATTTCCTCTTGTTCTACATTATATAACTCTATATCTAACCTAACTAGTAATGTCCTCTTGTTCTACAGTATATAACTCTACATCTAAACTGACTAGTAATGTCCTCTTGTTCTACAGTATATAACTCTACATCTAACCTGACTAGTAATGTCCTTTACATCTAACCTGACTAGTAATGTCCTCTTGTTCTACAGTATATAACTCTACATCTAACCTGACTAGCAATGTCCTCTACATCTAACCTGACTAGTAATGTCCTCTTGTTCTACAGTATATGACTCTACATCTAACCTGACTAGTAATGTCCTCTTGTTCTACAGTATATAACTCTACATCTAACCTGACTAGTAATGTCCTCTTGTTCTACAGTATATAACTCTACATCTAACCTGACTAGTAATGTCCTCTTGTTCTACAGTATATAACTCCACATCTAACCTGACTAGTAATGTCCTCTACATCTAACCTGACTAGCAATGTCCTCTTGTTCTACAGTATATAACTCTACATCTAACCTGACTAGAAATGTCCTCTACATCTAACCTGACTAGTAATGTCCTCTTGTTCTACAGTATATAACTCTACATCTAACCTGACTAGTAATGTCCTCTATTCTACAGTATATAACTCTACATCTAACCTGACTAGTAATGTCCTCTACATCTAACCTGACTAGTAATGTCCTCTTGTTCTACAGTATATAACTCTACATCTAACCTGACTAGTAATGTCCTCTAGTTCTACAGTATATAACTCTACATCTAACCTGACTAGTATGTCCTCTACATCTAACCTGACTAGTAATGTCCTCTTGTTCTACAGTATATAACTCTACATCTAACCTGACTAGTAATGTCCTCTTGTTTCTACAGTATATAACTCTACATCTAACCTGACTAGTAATTTCCTCTTGTTCTACATTATATAACTCTATATCTAACCCAAACTAGTAATGTCCTCTTGTTCTACAGTATATAACTCTACATCTAAACTGACTAGTAATGTCCTCTTGTTCTACAGTATATAACTCTACATCTAACCTGACTAGTAATGTCCTTTACATCTAACCTGACTAGTAATGTCCTCTTGTTCTACAGTATATAACTCTACATCTAACCTGACTAGCAATGTCCTCTACATCTAACCTGACTAGTAATGTCCTCTTGTTCTACAGTATATGACTCTACATCTAACCTGACTAGTAATGTCCTCTACATCTAACCTGACTAGTAATGTCCTCTTGTTCTACAGTATATAACTCTACATCTAACCTGACTAGTAATGTCCTCTAGTTCTACAGTATATAACTCTACATCTAACCTGACTAGTAATGTCCTCTACATCTAACCTGACTAGTAATGTCCTCTTGTTCTACAGTATATAACTCTACATCTAACCTGACTAGTAATTTCCTCTTGTTCTACATTATATAACTCTATATCTAACCTAACTAGTAATGTCCTCTTGTTCTACAGTATATAACTCTACATCTAAAACTGACTAGTAATGTCCTCTTGTTCTACAGTATATAACTCTACATCTAACCTGACTAGTAATGTCCTCTTGTTCTACAGTATATAACTCTACATCTAACCTGACTAGCAATGTCCTCTACATCTAACCTGACTAGTAATGTCCTCTTGTTCTACAGTATATGACTCTACATCTAACCTGACTAGTAATGTCCTCTTGTTTCTACAGTATATAACTCTACATCTAACCTGACTAGTAATGTCCTCTGTTCTACAGTATATAACTCTACATCTAACCTGACTAGTAATGTCCTCTTGTTCTACAGTATATAACTCCACATCTAACCTGACTAGTAATGTCCTCTACATCTAACCTGACTAGTAATGTCCTCTTGTTCTACAGTATATAACTCCACATCTAACCTGACTAGTAATGTCCTCTTGTTCTACAGTATATAACTCTACATCTAACCTGACTAGAAATGTCCTCTACATCTAACCTGACTAGTAATGTCCTCTAGTTCTACAGTATATAACTCTACATCTAACCTGACTAGTAATGTCCTCTACATCTAACCTGACTAGTAATGTCCTCTTGTTCTACAGTATATAACTCTACATCTAACCTGACTAGTAATGTCCTCTAGTTCTACAGTATATAACTCTACATCTAACATGACTAGTAATGTCCTCTACATCTAACCTGACTAGTAATGTCCTCTTGTTCTACAGTATATAACTCTACATCTAACCTGACTAGTAATGTCCTCTTGTTCTACAGTATATAACTCTACATCTAACCTGACTAGTAATTTCCTCTTGTTCTACATTATATAACTCTATATCTAACCCAACTAGTAATGTCCTCTTGTTCTACAGTATATAACTCTACATCTAAACTGACTAGTAATGTCCTCTTGTTCTACAGTATATAACTCTACATCTAACCTGACTAGTAATGTCCTTTACATCTAACCTGACTAGTAATGTCCTCTTGTTCTACAGTATATAACTCTACATCTAACCTGACTAGCAATGTCCTCTACATCTAACCTGACTAGTAATGTCCTCTTGTTCTACAGTATATGACTCTACATCTAACCTGACTAGTAATGTCCTCTACATCTAACCTGACTAGTAATGTCCTCTTGTTCTACAGTATATAACTCTACATCTAACCTGACTAGTAATGTCCTCTAGTTCTACAGTATATAACTCTACATCTAACCTGACTAGTAATGTCCTCTACATCTAACCTGACTAGTAATGTCCTCTTGTTCTACAGTATATAACTCTACATCTAACCTGACTAGTAATGTCCTCTTGTTCTACAGTATATAACTCTACATCTAACCTGACTAGTAATTTCCTCTTGTTCTACATTATATAACTCTATATCTAACCTAACTAGTAATGTCCTCTTGTTCTACAGTATATAACTCTACATCTAAACTGACTAGTAATGTCCTCTTGTTCTACAGTATATAACTCTACATCTAACCTGACTAGTAATGTCCTTTACATCTAACCTGACTAGTAATGTCCTCTTGTTCTACAGTATATAACTCTACATCTAACCTGACTAGCAATGTCCTCTACATCTAACCTGACTAGTAATGTCCCTCTTGTTCTACAGTATATGACTCTACATCTAACCTGACTAGTAATGTCCTCTTGTTCTACAGTATATAACTCTACATCTAACCTGACTAGTAATGTCCTCTTGTTCTACAGTATATAACTCTACATCTAACCTGACTAGTAATGTCCTCTTGTTCTACAGTATATAACTCCACATCTAACCTGACTAGTAATGTCCTCTACATCTAACCTGACTAGTAATGTCCTCTTGTTCTACAGTATTTAACTCCACATCTAACCTGACTAGTAATGTCCTCTTGTTCTACAGTATATAACTCTACATCTAACCCGACTAGAAATGTCCTCTACATCTAACCTGACTAGTAATGTCTCTAGTTCTACAGTATATAACTCTACATCTAACCTGACTAGTAATGTCCTCTACATCTAACCTGACTAGTAATGTCCTCTACATCTAACCTGACTAGTAATGTCCTCTTGTTCTACAGTATATAACTCTACATCTAACCTGACTAGTAATGTCCTCTTGTTCTACAGTATATAACTCTACATCTAACCTGACTAGTAATGTCCTCTTGTTCTACAGTATATAACTCTACATCTAACCTGACTAGTAATGTCCTCTAGTTCTACAGTATATAACTCTACATCTAACCTGACTAGTAATGTCCTCTACATCTAACCTGACTAGTAATGTCCTCTACATCTAACCTAACTAGTAATGTCCTCTTGTTCTACAGTATATAACTCTACATCTAACCTGACTAGTAATGTCCTCTTGTTCTACAGTATATAACTCTACATCTAACCTGACTAGTAATGTCCTCTACATCTAACCTGACTAGTAATGTCCTCTTGTTCTACAGTATATAACTCTACATCTAACCTGACTAGTAATGTCCTCTTGTTCTACAGCATATAACTCTACATCTAACCTGACTAGTAATGTCCTCTACATCTAACCTGACTAGTAATGTCCTCTACATCTAACCTGACTAGTAATGTCCTCTTGTTCTACAGTATATAACTCTACATCTAACCTGACTAGTAATGTCCTCTACATCTAACCTGACTAGTAATGTCCTCTACATCTAACCTGACTAGTAATGTCCTCTTGTTCTACAGTATATAACTCTACATCTAACCTGACTAGTAATTTCCTCTTGTTCTACATTATATAACTCTATATCTAACCTGACTAGTAATGTCCTCTTGTTCTACAGTATATAACTCTACATCTAACCTGACTAGTAATGTCCTCTTGTTCTACAGTATATAACTCTACATCTAACCTGACTAGTAATGTCCTCTACATCTAACCTGACTAGTAATGTCCTCTTGTTCTACAGTATATAACTCTACATCTAACCTGACTAGTAATGTCCTCTTGTTCTACAGTATATAACTCTACATTTAAACTGACTAGTAATGTCCTCTTGTTCTACAGTATATAACTCTACATCTAACCTGACTAGCAATGTCCTCTACATCTAACCTGACTAGTAATGTCCTCTTGTTCTACAGTATATAACTCCACATCTAACCTGACTAGAAATGTCCTCTACATCTAACCTGACTAGTAATGTCCTCTTGTTCTACAGTATATAACTCTACATCTAACATGACTAGTAATGTCCTCTTGTTCTACAGTATATAACTCTACATCTAACCTGACTAGTAATGTCCTCTACATCTAACCTGACTAGTAATGTCCTCTTGTTCTACAGTATATAACTCTACATCTAACCTGACTATTAATGCCCTCTAGTTCTACAGTATATAACTCTACATCTAACCTGACTAGTAATGTCCTCTTGTTCTACAGTATATAACTCTACATCTAACCTGACTAGCAATGTCCTCTACATCTAACCTGACTAGTAATGTCCTCTTGTTCTACAGTATATAACACCACATCTAACCTGACTAGAAATGTCCTCTACAACCAACCTGACTAGTAATGTCCTCTTGTTCTACAGTATATAACTCTACATCTAACCTGACTAGTAATCTCCTCTTGTTCTACAGTATATAACTCTACATCTAACCTGACTAGTAATGTCCTCTACATCTAACCTGACTAGTAATGTCCTCTACATCTAACCTGACTAGTAATGTCCTCTACATCTAACCTGACTAGTATTGTCCTCTTGTTCTACAGTATAAAACAGTACATCTAACCTGACTAGTAATGTCCTCTTGTTCTACAGTATATAACTCTACATCTAACCTGACTAGTAATGTCCTCTACATCTAACCTGACTAGTAATGTCCTCTACATCTAACCTAACTAGTAATGTCCTCTTGTTTCTACAGTATATAACTCTACATCTAACCTGACTAGTAATTTCCTCTTGTTCTACAGTATATAACTCTATATCTAACCTGACTAGTAATGTCCTCTACATCTAACCTGACTAGTAATGTCCTCTTGTTCTACAGTATATAACTCTACATCTAACCTGACTAGTAATGTCTTCTTGTTCTACAGTATAAAACTCTACATCTAACCTGACTAGTAATGTCCTCTTGTTCTACAGTATATAACTCTACATCTAACCTGACTAGTAATGTCCTCTACATCTAACCTGACTAGTAATGTCCTCTTGTTCTACAGTATATAACTCTACATCTAACCTGACTAGTAATGTCCTCTTGTTCTACAGTATATAACTCTACATCTAACCTGACTAGTAATGTCCTCTACATCTAACCTGGCTAGTAATGTCCTCTACATCTAACCTGACTAGTAATGTCCTCTTGTTCTACAGTATATAACTCTACATCTAACCTGACTAGTAATTTCCTCTTGTTCTACATTATATAACTCTATATCTAACCTGACTAGTAATGTCCTCTACATCTAACCTGACTAGTAATGTCCTCTTGTTCTACAGTAAATAACTCTACATCTAACCTGACTAGTAATGTCCTCTTGTTCTACAGTATATAACTCTACATCTAACCTGACTAGTAATTTCCTCTTGTTCTACATTATATAACTCTATATCTAACCTGACTAGTAATGTCCTCTACATCTAACCTGACTAGTAATGTCCTCTTGTTCTACAGTAAATAACTCTACATCTAACCTGACTAGTAATGCCCTCTAGTTCTACAGTATATAACTCTACATCTAACCTGACTAGTAATGTCCTCTACATCTAACCTGACTAGTAATGTCCTCTACATCTAACCTCACTAGTAATGTCCTCTTGTTCTACAGTAAATAACTCTACATCTAACCTGACTAGTAATTTCCTCTTGTTCTACAGTATATAACTCTATATCTAACCTGACTAGTAATGTCCTCTACATCTAACCTGACTAGTAATGTCCTCTTGTTCTACAGTATATAACTCTACATCTAACCTGACTAGTAATGTCTTCTTGTTCTACAGTATAAAACTCTACATCTAACCTGACTAGTAATGTCCTCTTGTTCTACAGTATATAACTCTACATCTAACCTGACTAGTAATGTCCTCTACATCTAACCTGACTAGTAATGTCCTCTTGTTCTACAGTATATAACTCTACATCTAACCTGACTAGTAATGTCCTCTTGTTCTACAGTATATAACTCTACATCTAACCTGACTAGTAATGTCCTCTACATCTAACCTGGCTAGTAATGTCCTCTACATCTAACCTGACTAGTAATGTCCTCTTGTTCTACAGTATATAACTCTACATCTAACCTGACTAGTAATGTCCTCTTGTTCTACATTATATAACTCTATATCTAACCTGACTAGTAATGTCCTCTACATCTAACCTGACTAGTAATGTCCTCTTGTTCTACAGTAAATAACTCTACATCTAACGTGACTAGTAATGTCCTCTTGTTCTACAGTATATAACTCTACATCTAACCTGACTAGTAATGTCCTCTACATCTAACCTGACTAGTAATGTCCTCTACATCTAACCTGACTAGTAATGTCCTCTTGTTCTACAGTATATAACTCTACATCTAACCTGACTAGTAATGTCCTCTACATCTAACCTGACTAGTAATGTCCTCTTGTTCTACAGTATATAACTCTACATCTAACCTGACTAGTATTGTCCTCTTGTTCTACTGTATATAACTCTACATCTAAACTGACTAGCAATGTCCTATTGTTCTACAGTATATAACTCTACATCTAACCTGACTAGTAATGTCCTTTACATCTAACCTGACTAGTAATGTCCTCTTGTTCTACATTATATAACTCTATATCTAACCTGACTAGTAATGTCCTCTACATCTAACCTGACTAGTAATGTCCTCTTGTTCTACAGTAAATAACTCTACATCTAACGTGACTAGTAATGTCCTCTTGTTCTACAGTATATAACTCTACATCTAACCTGACTAGCAATGTCCTCTACATCTAACCTGACTAGTAATGTCCTCTTGTTCTACAGTATATGACTCTACATCTAACCTGACTAGTAATGTCCTCTACATCTAACCTGACTAGTAATGTCCTCTACATCTAACCTGACTAGTAATGTCCTCTTGTTCTACAGTATATAACTCTACATCTAACCTGACTAGTAATGTCCTCTACATCTAACCTGACTAGTAATGTCCTCTTGTTCTACAGTATATAACTCTACATCTAACCTGACTAGTAATGTCCTCTTGTTCTACAGTATATAACTCTACATCTAACCTGAGTAGTAATGTCCTCTACATCTAACCTGACTAGTAATGTCCTCTTGTTCTACAGTATATAACTCTACATCTAACCTGACTAGTAATGTCCTCTACATCTAACCTGAGTAGCAATGTCCTCTTGTTCTACAGTATATAACTCTACATCTAACCTGACTAGAAATGTCCTCTACATCTAACCTGACTAGTAATGTCCTCTTGTTCTACAGTATATAACTCTACATCTAACCTGACTAGTAATGTCCTCTTGTTCTACAGTATATAACTCTACATCTAACCTGACTAGTAATGTCCTCTACATCTAACCTGACTAGTAATGTCCTCTTGTTCTACAGTATATAACTCTACATCTAACCTGACTAGTAATGTCCTCTAGTTCTACAGTATATAACTCTACATCTAACCTGACTAGTAATGTCCTCTAGTTCTACAGTATATAACTCTACATCTAACCTGACTAGTAATGTCCTCTACATCTAACCTGACTAGTAATGTCCTCTTGTTCTACAGTATATAACTCTACATCTAACCTGACTAGAAATGTCCTCTACATCTAACCTGACTAGTAATGTCCTCTTGTTCTACAGTATATAACTCTACATCTAACCTGACTAGTAATGTCCTCTAGTTCTACAGTATATAACTCTACATCTAACCTGACTAGTAATGTCCTCTACATCTAACCTGACTAGTAATGTCCTCTACATCTAACCTGACTAGTAATGTCCTCTTGTTCTACAGTAAATAACTCTACATCTAACCTGACTAGTAATGTCCTCTTGTTCTACAGTATATAACTCTACATCTAACCTGACTAGTAATGTCCTCTACATCTAACCTGACTAGCAATGTCCTCTTGTTCTACAGTATATAACTCTACATCTAACCTGACAAGAAATGTCCTCTACATCTAACCTGACTAGTAATGTCCTCTTGTTCTACAGTATATAACTCTACATCTAACTTGACTAGTAATGTCCTCTACATCTAACCTGACTAGTAATGTCCTCTTGTTCTACAGTATATAACTCTACATCTAACCTGACTAGTAATGTCCTCTTGTTCTACAGTATATAACTCTACATCTAACCTGACTAGTAATGTCCTCTTGTTCTACAGTATATAACTCTACATCTAACCTGACTAGTAATGTCCTCTACATCTAACCTGACTAGTAATGTCCTCTACATCTAACCTGACTAGTAATGTCCTCTTGTTCTACAGTATATAACTCTACATCTAACCTGACTAGTAATGTCCTCTTGTTCTACAGTATATAACTCTACATCTAACCTGACTAGTAATGTCCTCTTGTTCTACAGTATATAACTCTACATCTAACCTGACTATTAATGTCCTCTACATCTAACCTGACTAGTAATGTCCTCTTGTTCTGCAGTATATAACTCTACATCTGATTTCAGGTGCCATATTTGTGGACATCCATAAGGATCAACTCATTCAGAAGGTTACCAAGATGAAGCCCATCCTTCATGAGCTGTTCTATGAGAAGTTGTACTGTAACACCAGGATTAAACAGATGACCAGACATGACCAGATGAGACAGTTGTACAAGGCCCTAGAAGAAGCAGAAGACACAAGAAGTGTGAAATTAGACTTTTACATGATTTTACTGGATCTGGAACCTGACCTTGTCAGAGACCTGGGTAAGAATCTCTCTACCTCTGGTTACATATCACTGGAATATAAACCTTATCTAGTCTATCACCTGGGTAAGAACCTCTCTACCTCTGGTTAACTATCACTGGAATATAAACCGTATCTAGTCTATCACCTGGGTAAGAACCTCTCTACCTCTGGTCACATATCACTGGAATATAAACCTTATCTAGTCTATCACCTGGGTAAGAACCTCTCTACTGGCTGTACTGAGTAGAGAGGAACCAGGCTCTGAGGGGTGACCAGTCCTCTACTGGCTGTACTGGGTAGAGAGGAACCATGTTCTGAGGGGTGACCAATCCTCTACTGTCTGTACTGGGTAGAGAGGAACCAGGCTCTGAGGGGTGACCAGTCCTCTACTGGCTGTACTGGGTAGAGAGGAACCAGGCTCTGAGGGGTGACCAGTCCTCTACTGGCTGTACTGGGTAGAGAGGAACCTGGCTCTGAGGGGTGACCAGTCCTCTACTGGCTGTACTGGGTAGAGAGGAACCAGGCTCTGAGGGGTGACCTGTCCTCTACTGGCTGTACTGGGTAGAGAGGAACCAGGCTCTGAGGGGTGACCAGTCCTCTACTGGCTGTACTGGGTAGACCAGAGGAACCAGGCTCTGAGGGGTGACCAGTCCTCTACTGACTGTACTGGGTAGAGAGGAACCAGGCTCTGATGGGTGACCAGTCCTCTACTGGCTGTACTGGGTAGAGAGGAACCAGGCTCTGAGGGGTGACCAGTCCTCTACTGACTGTACTGGGTAGAGAGGAACCAGGCTCTGAGGAGGTACCCGCAGGGTTTGATAATAATAACATTGATAAAAACATAACAACTGATTATCTGTTTTTTTTACCAACATCCACAGATTCAAATGAACTTTACCTTTGTAAGTAGTGTTTTTGTGTCTGATGTGCCAACCTGTCTGTCTGTGTCTGTCTGTCTGTGTTCGTCTCTGTTCGTCTCTGTTCGTCTCTGTCTATGTTCGTCTCTGTCTCTGTTCGTCTCTGTCTCTGTTCTTCTCTGTCTCTGTTCGTCTCTGTTCGTCTCTGTCTCTGTTCGTCTCTGTCTCTGTTCGTCTCTGTCTCTGTTCGTCTCTGTCTCTGTTCGTCTCTGTCTCTGTTCGTCTCTGTCTCTGTCTGTTCGTCTCTGTCTCTGTTCGTCTCTTTCTCTGTCTGTTCGTCTCTGTCTCTGTTCGTCTCTGTCAATGTCTATGTTCGGCTCTGTCTCTTTTCTCTGTCTCTGTCTCTGTCTCTGTTCGTCTGTCTATGTTCGTCTCTGTCAATGTTTGTCTCTGTCTCTGTCTATGTTCGTCTCTGTCTATGTTCGTCTCTGTCTCTGTCTATGTTCGTCTCTGTCTATGTTCGTCTCTGTCTCTGTCTCTGTTCGTCTCTGTCTCTGTCTCTGTTCGTCTCTGTCTCTGTCTCTGTTCGTCTCTGTCTATGTTCGTCTCTGTCTCTGTCTATGTTCGTCTCTGTCTCTGTCTATGTTCGTCTCTGTCTCTCTCTCTGTCTGTTCGTCTCTGTTCGTGTCTGTCTCTGTCTCTGTTTGTCTCTGTCTATGTTAGTCTCTGTCTATGTACGTCTCTATGTCTGTCTATGTTCGTCTCTGTCTCTTGTCTATGTTCGTCTCTGTCTCTGTTCGTGTCTGTCTCTGTTCGTCTCTGTCTATGTTCGTCTCTGTGTCTGTCTATGTTTGTCTATTTTCGTCTCTGTCTCTGTTCGTGTCTGTCTCTGTTCGTCTCTGTTCGTCTCTGTCTCTGTTCGTGTCTGTCTCTGTTCGTCTCTGTTCGTCTCTGTTCGTCTCTGTCTCTGTTCGTGTCTGTCTCTGTCTATGTTCGTCTATGTTCGTCTCTGTCTATGTTCGTCTCTGTCTCTGTCTATGTTCGTCTCTGTCTATATTCGTCTCTGTCTATGTTCGTCTCTGTCTCTGTCTATGTCTCTGTCTATGTTCGTCTCTGTCTCTGTCTATGTTCGTCTCTGTCTATGTCTATGTTCGTCTCTGTCTATGTTCGTCTCTGTCTCTGTCTATGTTGGTCTCTGTCTATGTTTGTCTCTGTCTATGTTGGTCTCTGTCTATGTTCGTCTCTGTCTCTGTCTATGTTCGTCTCTGTCTATGTTCGTCTCTGTCTCTGTCTATGTTCGTCTCTGTCTATATTCGTCTCTGTCTATGTTCGTCTATGTTTGTCTCTGTCTATGTCTGTCTCTGTCTATGTCTCTGTCTATGTTCGTCTCTGTCTCTGTCTATGTCTCTGTCTATGTTCGTCTCTGTCTCTGTCTATGTCTCTGTCTATGTTCGGCTCTGTCTATGTTCGTCTCTGTCTCTGTCTATGTCTATGTTCGTCTCTGTCTCTGTCTATGTTCGTCTCTGTCTCTGTTCGTCTCTGTGTCTGTGTCTGTTCGTGTCTGTCTCTGTCTATGTTCGTCTCTGTCTATGTTCGTCTCTGTCTATGTCTATGTTCGTCTATTTTCGTCTGTCTGTCTCTGTTCGTGTCTGTCTTTGTTCGTCTCTGTCTCTGTTCGTCTCTGTCTCTGTTCGTCTCTGTCTCTGTTCGTCTCTGTCTCTGTCTATGTTCGTCTGTCTCTGTCTATGTTCGTCTGTCTCTGTCTATGTTCGTCTCTGTCTCTGTCTATGTTCGTCTCTGTCTCTGTCTATGTTCGTCTCTGTCTATGTTCGTCTCTGTCTATGTTCGTCTCTGTCTGTCTATGTTCGTCTCTGTCTATGTTCGTCTCTGTCTATGTTCGTCTCTGTCTCTGTCTATGTTCGTCTCTGTGTCTGTGTCTGTTCATGTCTGTCTCTCTCTGTCTCTGTCTATGTTCGTGTCTGTCTCTGTCTATGTTCGTCTCTGTCTATGTTCGTCTCTGTCTCTGTCTATGTTCGTCTCTGTCTATGTCTCTGTCTATGTTCGTCTCTGTCTCTGTCTATGTTCGTCTCTGTCTCTGTCTATGTTCGTCTCTGTCTCTGTCTATGTTCGTCTCTGTCTCTGTCTATGTTCGTGTCTGTGTCTGTCTCTGTTTGTGTCTGTCTATGTTTGTGTCTGTCTCTGTTTGTGTCTGTCTATGTTTGTGTCTGTCTATGTTTGTGTCTGTCTATGTTTGTGTCTGTCTATGTCTTTGTCTGTCTCTGTTTGTGTCTGTCTCTGTCTGTGTCTGTCTCTGTCTGTGTCTGTCTCTGTCTGTGTCTGTCTCTGTCTGTGTCTGTCTCTGTCTGTGTCTGTCTCTGTCTGTCTCTGTCTGTCTCTGTCTGTGTCTGTCTGTGTCTGTCTCTGTCTGTGTCTGTCTCTGTCTGTCTCTGTCTGTGTCTGTCTGTGTCTGTCTCTGTCTGTGTCTGTCTCTGTCTGTGTCTGTCTCTGTCTGTGTCTGTCTCTGTCTGTGTCTGTCTCTGTCTGTGTCTGTCTCTGTCTGTGTCTGTGTCTGTCTGTGTCTGTCTCGTGTCTGTCTCTGTCTGTGTCTGTCTCTGTCTGTGTCTGTCTCTGTCTGTGTCTGTCTCTGTCTGTGTCTGTCTCTGTCTGTCTCTCTGTCTCTGTCTGTGTCTGTCTCTGTCTGTGTCTGTCTCTGTCTGTCTCTGTCTGTGTCTGTCTGTGTCTGTCTCTGTCTGTGTCTGTCTATGTTTGTGTCTGTCTCTGTCTGTGTCTGTCTCTGTCTATGTCTGTGTCTGTCTCTGTCTCTGTCTGTCTCTGTCTGTGTCTGTCTCTGTCTGTGTCTGTGTCTGTCTCTGTCTGTGTCTGTCTCTGTCTGTGTCTGTCTCTGTCTGTGTCTGTCTATGTTTGTGTCTGTCTCTGTCTGTCTCTGTCTGTGTCTGTCTCTGTCTGTGTCTGTCTCTGTCTGTGTCTGTCTCTGTCTGTCTGTGTCTGTCTCTGTCTGTGTCTGTCTATGTTTGTGTCTGTCTCTGTCTGTGTCTGTCTCTGTCTGTGTCTGTCTCTGTCTGTGTCTCTCTATGTTTGTGTCTGTCTATGTCTGTGTCTGTCTCTGTCTGTGTCTGTCTCTGTCTGTGTCTGTCTCTGTCTGTGTCTGTCTCTGTCTGTGTCTGTCTATGTTTGTGTCTGTCTATGTTTGTGTCTGTCTCTGTCTGTGTCTGTCTCTGTCTGTGTCTGTCTCTGTCTGTGTCTGTCTCTGTCTGTGTCTGTCTCTGTCTGTGTCTGTCTCTGTCTGTGTCTGTCTATGTTTGTGTCTGTCTATGTTTGTGTCTGTCTCTGTCTGTGTCTGTCTCTGTCTGTGTCTGTCTCTGTCTGTGTCTGTCTCTGTCTGTGTCTGTCTCTGTCTGTGTCTGTCTCTGTCTGTGTCTGTCTCTGTCTGTGTCTGTCTATGTTTGTGTCTGTGTCTGTCTGTGTCTGTCTCTGTCTGTGTCTGTCTCTGTCTGTGTCTGTCTCTGTCTGTGTCTGTCTCTGTCTGTGTCTGTCTCTGTCTGTGTCTGTCTATGTTTGTGTCTGTCTCTGTCTGTCTCTGTCTGTGTCTGTCTCTGTCTGTGTCTGTGTCTGTCTCTGTCTGTGTCTGTCTATGTTTGTGTCTGTCTCTGTCTGTGTCTGTCTATGTTTGTGTCTGTCTCTGTCTGTGTCTGTCTCTGTCTGTGTCTGTCTCTGTCTGTGTCTGTCTCTGTCTGTGTCTGTCTCTGTCTGTCTCTGTCTCTGTCTCTGTCTCTGTCTCTGTCTGTGTCTGTGTCTGTCTATGTCTGTGTCTGTCTCTGTCTGTGTCTGTCTCTGTCTGTGTCTGTCTGTGTCTGTCTCTGTCTCTGTCTGTGTCTATGTCTGTGTCTGTCTCTGTCTGTGTCTGTCTGTGTCTGTCTGTGTCTGTCTATGTTTGTGTCTGTCTATGTTTGTGTCTGTCTCTGTCTGTGTCTGTCTCTGTCTGTGTCTGTCTCTGTCTGTGTCTGTCTGTGTCTGTCTCTGTCTGTGTCTGTCTCTGTCTGTGTCTGTCTCTGTCTGTCTATGTCTGTGTCTGTCTCTGTCTGTGTCTGTCTGTGTCTGTCTCTGTCTGTGTCTGTCTCTGTCTGTGTCTGTCTGTGTCTGTGTCTGTCTGTGTCTGTGTCTGTCTCTGTCTGTGTCTGTCTCTGTCTGTCTGTCTATGTTTGTGTCTGTCTATGTCTGTGTCTGTCTCTGTCTGTGTCTGTCTGTGTCTGTCTCTGTTTGTGTCTGTCTCTGTCTGTGTCTGTCTCTGTCTGTGTCTGTCTATGTTTGTGTCTGTCTCTGTCTGTGTCTGTCTATGTTTGTGTCTGTCTGTGTCTGTCTCTGTCTGTCTATGCCTGTGTCTGTCTCTGTCTGTGTCTGTCTATGTTTGTGTCTGTCTCTGTCTGTGTCTGTCTCTGTCTGTGTCTGTCTCTGTCTGTCTCTGTCTGTGTCTGTGTCTGTCTATGTTTGTGTCTGTCTCTGTCTGTCTCTGTCTGTGTCTGTCTCTGTCTGTGTCTGTCTCTGTCTGTGTCTGTCTCTGTCTGTGTCTGTCTCTGTCTGTGTCTGTCTCTGTCTGTGTCTGTCTCTGTCTGTGTCTGTCTATGTTTGTGTCTGTCTCTGTCTGTGTCTGTCTCTGTCTGTGTCTGTCTATGTTTGTGTCTGTCTCTGTCTGTGTCTGTCTCTGTCTGTGTCTGTCTGTGTCTGTCTCTGTCTGTGTCTGTCTGTGTCTGTCTCTGTCTGTGTCTGTCTCTGTCTGTGTCTGTCTGTGTCTGTCTCTGTCTGTGTCTGTCTCTGTCTGTGTCTGTCTCTGTCTGTGTCTGTCTCTGTCTGTCTGTCTCTGTCTGTGTCTGTGTCTGTCTGTGTCTGTCTCTGTCTGTGTCTGTCTGTGTCTGTCTCTGTCTGTGTCTGTCTCTGTCTGTGTCTGTCTCTGTCTGTCTATGTTTGTGTCTGTCTCTGTCTGTGTCTGTCTCTGTCTGTGTCTGTCTATGTTTGTGTCTGTCTCTGTCTGTGTCTGTCTCTGTCTTTGTCTGTCTCTGTCTGTCTCTGTCTGTGTCTGTCTCTGTCTGTGTCTGTGTCTGTGTCTGTCTGTGTCTGTCTCTGTCTGTGTCTGTCTCTGTCTGTGTCTGTCTGTGTCTGTCTCTGTCTGTGTCTGTCTCTGTCTGGTGCTGTGTCTGTCTGTGTCTGTCTGTGTCTGTCTGTGTCTGTCTCTGTCTGTGTCTGTCTCTGTCTGTGTCTGTCTATGTCTGTGTCTGTCTCTGTTCTTGTCTGTCTCTGTCTGTGTCTGTCTCTGTTCTTGTCTGTCTCTGTCTGTGTCTGTCTCTGTCTGTGTCTGTCTCTGTCTGTGTCTGTCTCTGTTCTTGTCTGTCTCTGTTCTTGTCTGTCTCTGTCTGTGTCTGTCTCTGTTCTTGTCTGTCTCTGTCTGTGTCTGTCTCTGTCTGTGTCTGTCTCTGTCTGTGTCTGTCTCTGTCTGTGTCTGTCTCTGTTCTTGTCTGTTTTGGTGGCAAGATGAGTGAATATATTTCTTCCCCCCTAGATGTTCTCATTCATAACCTGTCTAGACAGATGGGTAAGTGTTGTCTCTGTGTTTACTATATTCATGTAATGTTGAACATTATCAAAGGAAATAGAGGAAATTACCCATAATGCAGCATAAGGAGGTCAGAATAGAGAGGATGTAGTCTGTCTTCATGTTCTAGTACCCATAATACATCATGTTTTATCTACTGTCTACAGAGCAGGTCAGAATAGAGAGGATGTAGTCTGTCTTCATGTTCTAGTACCCATAATACATCATGTTTTATCTACTGTCTGCAGAGGAGGTCAGAATAGAGAGGATGTAGTCAGGCTTCATGTTCTAGTACCCATAATGCAGCATGTTTTTATCTTCTGCCTTCTGTCTACAGAGAAGGTTATAAAACAGAGGGGTGAGTTTGAAAGTCTGTCTTTCTCCAACTTAATTTTCTAGTACCTATAATACATCATGTTTTATCTACTGTCTACAGAGGAGGTCAGAATAGAGAGGATGTAGTCTGTCTTCATGTTCTAGTACCCATAATACATCATGTTTTATCTACTGTCTACAGAGGAGGTCAGAATAGAGAGGATGTAGTCAGGCTTCATGTTCTAGTACCCATAATACATCATGTTTTATCTACTGTCTACAGAGGAGGTCAGAATAGAGAGGATGTAGTCAGGCTTCATGTTCTAGTACCCATAATGCAGCAAGTTTTTATCTTCTGCCTTCTGTCTACAGAGAAGGTTATAAAACAGAGGGGTGAGTTTGAAAGTGTGTCCTTCTCCAACTGTTCTAGTAACCATTAGTTTACTAGGGTGAACCCAACTCAATATAATGAGATATCAGCCATGTATCCTTCTATAGTTTACTAGGGTGAACCCAACTCTATTACATCAATAGACTGAGATATCAGCCATATATCCTCCTATAGTTTACTAGGGTGAACCCAATAGACTGAGATATCAGCCATATATCCTCCTATAGTTTACTAGGGTGAACCCAATAGACTGAGATATCAGCCATATATCCTCCTATAGTTTACTAGGTTGAACCCAACTCTATTACATCATCAATATACTGAGATATCAGCCATATATCCTCCTATAGTTTACTAGGGTGAACCCAATAGACTGAGATATCAGCCATATATCCTCCTATAGTTTACTAGGGTGAACCCAATAGACTGAGATATCAGCCATATATCCTCCTATAGTTTACTAGGGTGAACCCAACTCTCTTACATCATCAATAGACTGAGATATCAGCCATATATCCTCCTATAGTTTACTAGGGTGAACCCAACTCTCTTACATCATCAATATACTGAGATATCAGCCATATATCATCCTATAGTTTACTTGGGTGAACCCAATAGACTGAGATATAAGCCATATATCCTCCTATAGTTTATTAGGGTGAACCCAACTCTATTACATCAACAGACTTAGATATCAGCCATATATCCTCCTATAGTTTACTAGGGTGAACCCAATAGACTGAGATATCAGCCATATATCCTCCTATAGTTTACTAGGGTGAACCCAATAGACTTAGATATCAGCCATATATCCTCCTATAGTTTACTAGGGTGAACCCAATAGACTGAGATATCAGCCATATATCCTCCTATAGTTTACTAGGGTGAACCCAAATCTATTACATCAACAGACTTAGATATATATATAACATGTCTTACCGAGCTTTTCCGTAAGTCCAAGTTTCTTCAACTACAGATTACAGATGTCCTTAGCCGATCGTCCATCACCTTCATTCATCGAATGGCTAAGGACATCTGTATTCTGCTGGCATCACGGCACACTCTAATCACAGTCAGAAGACAGTTGATGACGAGCGACCATCAGTCGATGCGAAATGGAATACAAAAAAATGTGGAATCAGGAAATACAGGCGACAGGTGATGCATTAAGCCAGGCGGTATTGGCATGTTTCCTACAGTATGTACTGTAGGCCATGTTTACTACAGTATGTACTGTAGGCCATGTTTACTACAGTATGTACTGTAGGCCATGTTTACTACAGTATGTACTGTAGGCCATGTTTACTACAGTATGTACTGTAGGCCATGTTTACTACAGTATGTACTGTAGGCCATGTTTACAGTTCAGCACCTACATAAAGCTGAGTGACTCAGTCATTCAATAAATAAATGTTCTGGTTATCCTGACCTGGACACCACCGAGAGCTTTTGGTTTATTAGATCAGGATATAACTAGGAATGACCCATATACTGTCCATTAGACTCTATTCATTTATACCAGGTTACCTTCAGACCAGTCCTGTATTAGATCAGGATATAACTAGGAATTACCCATATACTGTCCATTAGACTCTATTCATTTATACCAGGTTACCTTCAGACCAGTCCTGTATTAGATCAGGATATAACTAGGAATGACCCATATACTGTCCATTAGACTCTATTCATTTATACCAGGTTACCTTCAGACCAGTCCTGTATTAGATCAGGATATAACTAGGAATGACCCATATACTGTCCATTAGACTGTATTCATTTATACCAGGTTACCTTCAGACCAGTCCTGTATTAGATCAGGATATAACTAGGAATGACCCATATACTGTCCATTAGACTCTATTCATTTATACCAGGTTACCTTCAGACCAGTCCTGTATTAGATCAGGATATAACTAGGAATGACCCATATACTGTCCATTAGACTCTATTCATTTATACCAGGTTACCTTCAGACCAGTCCTGTATTAGATCAGGATATAACTAGGAATGACCCATATACTGTCCATTAGACTCTATTCATTTATACCAGGTTACCTTCAGACCAGTCCTGTATTAGATCAGGATATAACTAGGAATGACCCATATACTGTCCATTAGACTCTATTCATTTATACCAGGTTACCTTCAGACCAGTCCTGTATTAGATCAGGATATAACTAGGAATGACCCATATACTGTCCATTAGACTCTATTCATTTATACCAGGTTACCTTCAGACCAGTCCTGTATTAGATCAGGATATAACTAGGAATGACCCATATACTGTCCATTAGACTCTATTCATTTATACCAGGTTACCTTCAGACCAGTTCTGTATTAGATCAGGATATAACTAGGAATGACCCATATACTGTCCATTAGACTCTATTCATTTATACCAGGTTACCTTCAGACCAGTCCTGTATTAGATCAGGATATAACTAGGAATGACCCATATACTGTCCATTAGACTCTATTCATTTATACCAGGTTACCTTCAGACCAGTCCTGTATTAGATCAGGTTATTCACAGACCTCATGGTTTATTACTATAATACTGATGGGTCAACTGTTAATCACAGACCTCATGGTTTATTACTATAATACTGAGAGGAACCAGGCTCTGAGGGGTGACCAGTCCTCTACTGGCTGTACTGGGTAGAGAGGAACCAGGCTCTGAGGGGTGACCAGTCCTCTACTGGCTGTACTGGGTAGAGAGGAACCAGGCTCTGAGGGGTGACCAGTCCTCTACTGGCTGTACTGGGTAGAGAGGAACCAGGCTCTGAGGGGTGACCAGTCCTCTACTGGCTGTACTGGATAGAGAGGAACCAGGCTCTGAGGGGTGACCAGTCCTCTACTGGCTGTACTGGGTAGACCAGAGGAACCAGGCTCTGAGGGGTGACCAGTCCTCTACTGGCTGTACTGGGTAGAGAGGAACCAGGCTCTGAGGAGGTACCAGCAGGGTAGATAATAACATGATGATTTTAGGTGTCAACATGTCTTCTAACTGATTATCTGTTTTTTACCAACATCCACAGGTTCAAATGAGGAAGAACTTTACCTTTGTAAGTAGTTTGTTTGTGTCTGATGTACCTACCTGTCTGTCTGTCTGTGTTCCTGTCTGTGTTTCTGTCTGTCTGTTCCTGTCTGTCTATGTACCTGTCTCTCTGTCTATGTACCTGTCTATGTACCCGTCTGTCTGTGCATGTGTCAGACAGACAGACAGACAGACAGACAGACAGACAGACAGACAGACACCCAGACACATACCCAGACAGGCGGGTACATAGACAAACAGACAATGTACCCGTCTGTCTGTCTATCCGCCTGTCTGTCTGTGTTCCTGTCTGTCTGTGTACCCGTCTGTCTGTCTGTCTCTGTGCCCGTCTGTCTGTCTGTCTGTGTGCCCGTCTGTCTGTCTGTCTGTGTGCCCGTCTGTCTGTCTGTCTGTGTGCCCGTCTGTCTGTCTGTCTGTGTACCCGTCTGTCTGTCTAAATTCCTGTTTTGGTGGCAAGACGAGTATTATATATATACATATATTTCTCCCCCCTAGATCTTCTCAGTCAAAACCTGTCTAGACAGCTGGGTAAGTGTTGTCTCTGTGTTTACTATATTAATGTAGTCAGGCTTCATGTTCTAGTACCCATAATACATCATGTTTTATCTACTGTCTACAGAGGAGGTCAGAATAGAGAGGATGTAGTCTGTCATCATGTTCTAGTACCCATAATACATCATGTTGTATCTACTGTCTACAGAGGAGGTCAGAATAGAGAGGATGTAGTCTGTCTTCATGTTCTAGTACCCATAATACATCATGTTTTATCTACTGTCTTCAGAGGAGGTCAGAATAGAGACGATGTAGTCTGTCTTCATGTTCTAGTACCCATAATACATCATGTTTTATATTTTCTATCTACAGAGAAGGATATAAAAGGGAGGGGTTTATCTTCTCTTTCTACAGAGATCAGACAGCAGAAGGGTGAGTTGTGTGTGAAAGTCTGTCCTTCTCCAACTGTTCTAGAAACCATTAGTTTACTAGGGTGAACCCAACTCAGTATAATGAGATATCAGCCATGTATCCTTCTATAGTTTACTAGGGTGAACCCAACTCAATTACATTATCAATATACTGAGATATCAGCCATATATCCTCCTATAGTTTACTAGGGTGAACCCAACTCAATTACATTATCAATATACTGAGATATCAGCCATGTATCCTTCTATAGTTTACTAGGGTGAACCCAACTGTATTACACCATCAATATACTGAGATATCAGCCATATATCCTCCTACAGTTTACTAGGTTGAACCCAATAGACTGAGATATCCGCCATATATCCCCCTATAGTTTACTAGGGTGAACCCAACTCTATTACATCATCAATATACTGAGATATCAGCCATATATCCTCTTACAGTTTACTTGGGTGAACCCAACTCTATTACATGTACAGTACAATAGACTGAGATATCAGCCATATATCCTCCTATAGTTTACTAGGGTGAACCCAACTATATTACACCATCAATATACTGAGATATCAGCCATATACAGTGCCTTGCGAAAGTATTCGGCCCCCTTGAACTTTGCGACCTTTTGCCACATTTCAGGCTTCAAACATAAAGATATAAAACTGTATTTTTTTGTGAAGAATCAACAACAAGTGGGACACAATCATGAAGTGGAACGACATTTATTGGATATTTCAAACTTTTTTAACAAATCAAAAACTGAAAAATTGGGCGTGCAAAATTATTCAGCCCCCTTAAGTTAATACTTTGTAGCGCCACCTTTTGCTGCGATTACAGCTGTAAGTCGCTTGGGGTATGTCTCTATCAGTTTTGCACATCAAGAGACTGAAATTTTTTCCCATTCCTCCTTGCAAAACAGCTCGAGCTCAGTGAGGTTGGATGGAGAGCATTTGTGAACAGCAGTTTTCAGTTCTTTCCACAGATTCTCGATTGGATTCAGGTCTGGACTTTGACTTGGCCATTCTAACACCTGGATAGGTTTATTTTTGAACCATTCCATTGTAGATTTTGCTTTATGTTTTGGATCATTGTCTTGTTGGAAGACAAATCTCCGTCCCAGTCTCAGGTCTTTTGCAGACTCCATCAGGTTTTCTTCCAGAATGGTCCTGTATTTGGCTCCATCCATCTTCCCATCAATTTTAACCATCTTCCTTGTCCCTGCTGAAGAAAAGCAGGCCCAAACCATGATGCTGCCACCACCATGTTTGACAGTGGGGATGGTGTGTTCAGCTGTGTTGCTTTTACGCCAAACATAACGTTTTGCATTGTTGCCAAAAAGTTCAATTTTGGTTTCATCTGACCAGAGCACCTTCTTCCACATGTTTGGTGTGTCTCCCAGGTGGCTTGTGGCAAACTTTAAACAACACTTTTTATGGATATCTTTAAGAAATGGCTTTCTTCTTGCCACTCTTCCATAAAGGCCAGATTTGTGCAATATACGACTGATTGTTGTCCTATGGACAGAGTCTCCCACCTCAGCTGTAGATCTCTGCAGTTCATCCAGAGTGATCATGGGCCTCTTGGCTGCATCTCTGATCAGTCTTCTCCTTGTATGAGCTGAAAGTTTAGAGGGACGGCCAGGTCTTGGTAGATTTGCAGTGGTCTGATACTCCTTCCATTTCAATATTATCGCTTGCACAGTGCTCCTTGGGATGTTTAAAGCTTGGGAAATCTTTTTGTATCCAAATCCGGCTTTAAACTTCTTCACAACAGTATCTCGGACCTGCCTGGTGTGTTCCTTGTTCTTCATGATGCTCTCTGCGCTTTTAACGGACCTCTGAGACTATCACAGTGCAGGTGCATTTATACGGAGACTTGATTACACACAGGTGGATTGTATTTATCATCATTGGTCATTTAGGTCAACATTGGATCATTCAGAGATCCTCACTGAACTTCTGGAGAGAGTTTGCTGCACTGAAAGTAAAGGGGCTGAATAATTTTGCACGCCCAATTTTTCAGTTTTTGATTTGTTAAAAAAAGTTTGAAATATCCAATAAATGTCGTTCCACTTCATGATTGTGTCCCACTTGTTGTTGATTCTTCATAAAAAAAATACAGTTTTATATCTTTATGTTTGAAGCCTGAAATGTGGCAAAAGGTCGCAAAGTTCAAGGGGGCCGAATACTTTCGCAAGGCACTGTATCCTCCTATAGTTTACTAGGGTGAACCCAACTCTATTACATCATCAATAGACTGAGATATCAGCCATATTTCCTCCTATAGTTTACTAGGGTGAACCCAACTCTATTACATCATCAATATACTGAGATATCAGCCATATATCCTCCTATGGTTTACTAGGGTGAACCCAACTTTATTACATCGATATACTGAGATATCAGCCATATATCCTCCTATAGTTTACTAGGGTGAACCCAACTCTATTACATTATCAATATACTGAGATATCAGCCATATATCCTCCTATAGTTTACTAGGGTGAACCCAACTCTATTACATCATCAATATACTGAGATATCAGCCATATATCCTCCTATAGTTTACTAGGGTGAACCCAATAGACTGAGATATCAGCCATATATCCTCTATAGTTTACTAGGGTGAACCCAATAGACTGAGATATCAGCCATATATCCTCCTATAGTTTACTAGGGTGAACCCAACTTTTTTACATCATCAATATACTGAGATATCAGCCATGTATCCTCTTACAGTTTACTAGGGTGAACCCAACTCTATTACATCAATAGACTGAGATATCAGCCATATATCCTCCTATAGTTTACTAGGATGAACCCAATAGACTGAGATATCAGCCATATACCCTCCTATAGTTTACTGGGGTGAAGCCCAACTCTATTACATCATCAATATACTGAGATATCAGCCATATATCCTCCTATAGTTTACTAGGGTGAACCCAACTCTATTACAGCATCAATATACTGAGATATCAGCTATATATCCTCTTATGGTTTACTAGGGTGAACCCAACTTTATTACATCAATATACTGAGATATCAGCCATATATCCTCCTATAGTTTGCTAGGGTGAACCCAACTCTATTACATCATCAATATACTGAGATATCAGCCATATATCCTCCTATAGTTTACTAGGGTGAACCCAACTCTATTACTTCAATAGACTGAAATATCAGCCATATATCCTCCTATAGTTTACTAGGGTGAACCCAACTGTATTACACCATCAATATACTGAGATATCAGCCATATATCCTCCTATAGTTTACTAGGGTGAACCCAACTTTTTTACATCATCAATATACTGAGATATCAGCCATATATCCTCCTATAGTTTACTAGGGTGAACCCAACTCTATTACTTCAATAGACTGAAATATCAGCCATATATCCTCCTATAGTTTACTAGGGTGAACCCAACTCGATTACATCAATAGACTGAGATATCAGTCATATATCCTCCGATAGTTTACTAGGGTGAACCCAATAGACTGAGATCAGCCATATATCTTCCTATAGTTTACTAGGGTGAACCCAATAGACTGAGATATCAGCCATATATCCTCCTATAGTTTACTAGGGTGAACCCAATAGACTGAGATCAGCCATATATACCCCTATAGTTTACTAGGTTGAACCCAATAGACTGAGATATCCTCCTATAGTTTACTAGGGTGAACCCAACTCTATTACATCAATAGACTGAGATATCAGCCATATATCCTCCTATAGTTTACTAGGGTGAACCCAACTCTATTACATCATCAATATACTGAGATATCAGCCATATATCCTCCTATAGTTTACTAGGGTGAACCCAACTCTATTACATAAATAGACAGATATCAGCCATATATCCTCCTATAGTTTACTAGGGTGAACCCAATAGACTGAGATATAGGCCATATATCCTCCTATGGTTTACTAGGGTGAACCCAATAGACTGAGATATAGGCCAGATATCCTCCTACAGTTTACTAGGTTGAACCCAACTATTACATCATCAATTTACTGAGATATCAGCCATATATCCTTCTATAGTTTACTAGGTTGAACCCAATAGACTGAGATATCAGCCATATATCCTCCTGTAGTTTACTAGGTTGAACCCAACTCTATTACATCAATAGACTGAGATATCAGCCATATATCCTCCTATAATTTACTAGGGTGAACCCAACTCTATTACATCAATAGACTGAGATATCAGCCAGATATCCTCCTACAGTTTACTAGGGTGAACCCAACTCTATTACATCATCAATATACTGAGATATCAGCCATATATCCTCCTATAGTTTACTAGGGTGAACCCAATAGACTGAGATATCAGCCATATATCCTCCTATAGTTTACTAGGGTGAACCCAACTCTATTACATCATCGATTTACTGAGATTTCAGCCATTTATCCTACTATAGTTTACTAGGGTGAACCCAATAGACAGAGATATCAGCCATATATCCTCCTATAGTTTACTAGGGTGAACCCAACTATATTACATCATCAATAGACTGAGATATCAGCCATACAGTGCCTTGCGAAAGTATTCGGCCCCCTTGAACTTTGCGACCTTTTGCCACATTTCAGGCTTCAAACATAAAGATATAAAACTGTATTTTATTGTGAAGAATCAACAACAAGTGGGACACAATCATGAAGTGGAACGACATTTATTGGATATTTCAAACTTTTTTAACAAATCAAAAACTGAAAAATTGGGCGTGCAAAATTATTCAGCCCCCTTAAGTTAATACTTTGTAGCGCCACCTTTTGCTGCGATTACAGCTGTAAGTCGCTTGGGTATGTCTCTATCAGTTTTGCACATCAAGAGACTGAATTTTTTCCCCATTCCTCCTTGCAAAACAGCTCGAGCTCAGTGAGGTTGGACGGAGAGCATTTGTGAACAGCAGTTTTCAGTTCTTTCCACAGATTCTCGATTGGATTCAGGTCTGGACTTTGACTTGGCCATTCTAACACCTGGATATGTTTATTTTTGAACCATTCCATTGTAGATTTTGCTTTATGTTTTGGATCATTGTCTTGTTGGAAGACAAATCTCCGTACCAGTCTCAGGTCTTTTGCAGACTCCATCAGGTTTTCTTCCAGAATGGTCCTGTATTTGGCTCCATCCATCTTCCCATCAATGTTAACCATCTTCCCTGTCCCTGCTGAAGAAAAGCAGGCCCAAACCATGATGCTGCCACCACCATGTTTGACAGTGGGGATGGTGTGTTCAGGGTGTTGCTTTTATGCCAAACATAACGTTTTGCATTGTTGCCAAAAGGTTCAATTTTGGTTTCATCTGACCAGAGCACCTTCTTCCACATGTTTGGTGTGTCTCCCAGGTGGCTTGTGGCAAACTTTAAACTACACTTTTTATGGATATCTTTAAGAAATGGCTTTCTTGCCACTCTTCCATAAAGGCCAGATTTGTGCAATATACGACTGATTGTTGTCCTATGGACAGAGTCTCCCACCTCAGCTGTAGATCTCTGCAGTTCATCCAGAGTGATCATGGGCCTCTTGGCAGCATTTTTGATCAGTCTTCTCCTTGTATGAGCTGAAAGTTTAGAGGGACGGCCAGGTCTTGGTAGATTTGCAGTGGTCTGATACTCCTTCCATTTCAATATTATCGCTTGCACAGTGCTCCTTGGGATGTTTAAAGCTTGGGAAATCTTTTTGTATCCAAATCCGGCTTTAAACTTCTTCACAACAGTATCTCGGACCTGCCTGGTGTGTTCCTTGTTCTTCATGATGCTCTCTGCGCTTTTAACGGACCTCTGAGACTATCACAGTGCAGGTGCATTTATACGGAGACTTGATTACACACAGGTGGATTGTATTTATCCTCATTAGTCATTTAGGTCAACATTGGATCAAACAGAGATCCTCACTGAACTTCTGGAGAGAGTTTGCTGCACTGAAAGTAAAGGGGCTGAATAATTTTGCACGCCCAATTTTTCAGTTTTTGATTTGTTAAAAAAGTTTGAAATATCCAATAAATGTCGTTCCACTTCATGATTGTGTCCCACTTGTTGTTGATTCTTCACAAAAAATACAGTTTCATATCTTTATGTTTGAAGCCTGAAATGTGGCAAAAGGTCGCAAAGTTCAAGGGGGCCGAATACTTTCGCAAGGCAATACTGAGATATCAGCCATATATCCTCCTATAGTTTACTAGGGTGAACCCAATAGACTGAGATATCAGCCATATATCCTCCTATAGTTTACTAGGGTGAACCCAATAGACTGAGATATCAGCCAAATATCCTCCTATAGTTTACTAGGGTGAACCCAACTCTATTACATCATCAATATACTGAGATATCAGCCATATATCCTCCTATAGTTTACTAGGGTGAACCCGACTCTATTACATGTACAGTACAATAGACTGAGATATCAGCCATATATCCTCCTATAGTTTATTAGGGTGAACCCAATAGACTGAGATATCAGCAATATATCCTCCTATAGTTTACTAGGGTGAACCCGACTCTATTACATCATCAATAGACTGAGATATCAGCCATATATCCTTCTATAGTTTACTCGGGTGAAACCAACTCTATTACATCATCAATAGACTGAGATATCAGCCATATATCCTCCTATAGTTTACTAGGGTGAACCCAACTGTATTACACCATCAATATACTGAGATATCAGCCATATATCCTCCTATAGTTTACTAGGGTGAACCCAACTCTATTACATCAATAGACTGAGATATCAGTCATATATCCTCCTATAGTTTACTAGGGTGAACCCAATAGACTGAGATCAGCCATAGATCCTCCTATAGTTTACTAGGGTGAACCCAATAGACTGGATATCAGCCATATATCCTCCTATAGTTTACTAGGGTGAACCCAATAGACTGAGATAACAGCCATATTTCCTCCTATAGTTTACTAGGGTGAACCCAATAGACTGAGATATCAGCCATATATCCTCCTATAGTTTACTAGGGTGAACCCAACTCTCTTACATCATCAATATACTGAGATATCAGCCATATATCCTCCTATAGTTTACTAGGGTGAACCCGACTCTATTACATGTACAGTACAATAGACTGAGATATCAGCCATATATCCTCCTATAGTTTATTAGGGTGAACCCAATAGACTGAGATATCAGCAATATATCCTCCTATAGTTTACTAGGGTGAACCCGACTCTATTACATCATCAATAGACTGAGATATCAGCCATATATCCTTCTATAGTTTACTCGGGTGAAACCAACTCTATTACATCATCAATAGACTGAGATATCAGCCATATATCCTCCTATAGTTTACTAGGGTGAACCCAACTGTATTACACCATCAATATACTGAGATATCAGCCATATATCCTCCTATAGTTTACTAGGGTGAACCCAACTCTATTACATCAATAGACTGAGATATCAGTCATATATCCTCCTATAGTTTACTAGGGTGAACCCAATAGACTGAGATCAGCCATAGATCCTCCTATAGTTTACTAGGGTGAACCCAATAGACTGGATATCAGCCATATATCCTCCTATAGTTTACTAGGGTGAACCCAATAGACTGAGATAACAGCCATATTTCCTCCTATAGTTTACTAGGGTGAACCCAATAGACTGAGATATCAGCCATATATCCTCCTATAGTTTACTAGGGTGAACCCAACTCTCTTACATCATCAATATACTGAGATATCAGCCATATATCCTCCTATAGTTTACTAGGGTGAATCCAATAGACTGAGATATCAGCCATGTATCCTCCTATAGTTTACTAGGGTGAACCCAACTCTCTTACATCATCAATATACTGAGATATCAGCCATATATCCTCCTATAGTTTACTAGGGTGAATCCAATATAATGAGATATCAGCCATATATCCTCCTATAGTTTACTAGGGTGAATCCAATAGACTGAGATATCAGCCATATATCCTCCTATAGTTTACTAGGGTGAACCCAATAGACTGAGATCAGCCATAGATCCTCCTATAGTTTACTAGGGTGAACCCAACTCTATTACATCAATAGACTGAGATATCAGCCATATATTCTCCTATAGTTTACTAGGGTGAACCCAATAGACGGAGATATCAGCCATATATCCTCCTATAGTTTACTAGGGTGAACCCAATAGACTGAGATATCAGCCATATACCCTCCTATAGTTTACTAGGGTGAACCCAATAGACTGAGATATCAGCCATATACCCTCCTATAGTTTACTAGGGTGAACCCAGTAGACTGAGATATCAGCCATACCCTCCTATAGTTTACTAGGGTGAACCCAATAGACTGAGATATCAGCCATATACCCTCCTATAGTTTACTAGGGTGAACCACCCAACTCTATTACATCAATAGACTGAGATATCAGCCATTTATCCTACCCTGTATCACTAGGGGTAGTTAGAGGTAATGTGTGGTTTAGTATGGTACCCTGCATCACTACCTCAGACCACCACTTGGGGGAGTTAGAGATAATGTGTGGTTTAGTATGGTACCCTGCATCACTACCTCAGACCGCCACTAGGGGGAGTTAGAGCACTGATTATGCTTTTGTGTCTAACTGTGTCTAACTAAACCAAATAGAAACTGATAATTGTGCAGTATTACTTCAGTATTACTAGTTATTATTATTAGTAGTAGTAGTAGTAGCACAGAGAAACACTTTAAGGGGAATTGCACTAATAATGGACTTGGGAAACGTTCCCTCTGTACTTAGTGCCAGTTCTGTAACTAATATGGAGGGTTGACCAGTCCTCTACTGGCTGTACTGGGTAGACCAGAGGAACCAGGCTCTGAGGGGTGACCAGTCCTCTACTGGCTGTACTGGGTAGACCAGAGGAACCAGGCTCTGAGGGGTGACCAGTCCTCTACTGGCTGTATTGGGTAGAGAGGAACCAGGCTCTGAGGAGGTACCAGCAGGGTTAGATAATAACATGATGGTTTTAGGTGTCAACATGTCTTCTAACTGATTATCTGTTTTTTACCAACATCCACAGGTTCAAATGAGGAAGTCCATTACCTTTGTAAGTAGTGTGTTTGTGTCTGATGTACCTGTCTGTCTGTTTTGGTGGCAAGATGAGTAAATATATTTCTCCCCTAGATGATCTTCAAAACCTGACTGGACAGCTGGGTAAGTGTTGTCTCTGTGTTTACTATATTCATGTAGTCAGGCTTCATGTTCTAGTACCCATAATGCAGCATGTTTTTATCTTCTGTCTTCTGTCTACAGAGGTGGTTATAAAACAGAGGGGTGAGTTTGAAAGTCTGTCTTTCTCCAACTTCATGTTCTAGTACCCATAATACATCATGTTTTATCTACTGTCTACAGAGGAGGCCAGAATAGAGAGGATGTAGTCTGTCTTCATGTTCTAGTACCCATAATACATCATGTTTTATCTACTGTCTACAGAGGAGGCCAGAATAGAGAGGATGTAGTCTGTCTTCATGTTCTAGTACCCATAATACATCATGTTTTATCTACTGTCTACAGAGGAGCTCAGAAAAGACAACGGTAAGTTGTGTGTGAAAGTCTGTGCTTCCACAACTGCATGTATTTCATTGATTTAAGTGAAAACACTTTCCTTAAAAATATTTACACTATATATTACACTGATTAACTACACTATATATTACACTGATTAACTACACTATATATCACACTATATATTACACTGATTAACTACACTATATATTACACTGATTAACTACACTATATATTACACTGGTTAACTACACTATATATTACACTGGTTAACTACACTATATATTACACTGATTAACTACACTATATATTACAATGGTTAACTACACTATATAGTACACTATATATTACACTGATTAACTACACTATATATTACACTATATATTACACTGGTTAACTACACTATATATTACACTGATTAACTACACTATATATTACACTGAATAACTACACTATATATTACACTGGTTAACTACACTATATAGTACACTATATATTACACTATATATTACACTATATATTACACTGATTAACTACACTATATATTACACTATATATTACACTATATATTACACTGATTAACTACACTATATATTACACTGATTAACTACACTATATATTACACTGATTAACTACACTATATATTACACTGATTAACTACACTATATATTACACTGATTAACTACACTATATATTACACTATATATTACACTGATTAACTACACTATATATTACACTGGTTAACTACACTATATATTACACTATATATTACACTGATTAACTACACTATATATTACACTGGTTAACTACACTATATATTACACTGATTAACTACACTATATATTACACTATATATTACACTGATTAACTACACTATAAATTACACTGATTAACTACACTATATATTACACTGGTTAACTACACTATATATTACACTGATTAACTACACTATATATTACACTGGTTAACTACACTATATATTACACTGGTTAACTACACTATATATTACACTGGTTAACTACACTATATATTACACTGGTTAACTACACTATATATTACACTGGTTAACTACACTATATATTACACTGACTAACTACACTATATATTACACTGATTAACTACACTATATATTACACTGGTTAACTACACTATATATTACACTGGTTAACTACACTATATATTACACTGATTAACTACACTATATATTACACTGGTTAACTACACTATATATTACACTGATTAACTACACTATATATTACACTGGTTAACTACACTATATATTACACTGGTTAACTACACTATATATTACACTGATTAACTACACTATATATTACACTGATTAACTACACTATATATTACACTGGTTAACTACACTATATATTACACTATATATTACACTGATTAACTACACTATATATTACACTGAAAAACTACACTATATATTACACAGGTTAACAACACTATATATACAAGAGTATGTGGACAACTCTTTAAATTAGTAGATTCTAGTTCAGCCACACCCGTTGCTGACAGGTGTATAAAATCAAGCACAAAGCCATTCAATCTCCATAGACAAACATTGAAGAGCTCAGTGATTTTCAACGTGGCCCTGTCTTAGGATGCCACCTTTCCAACAAGTCAGTTCATCAAGTTTCTGCCCTGCTAGAGCTGCCCCGGTCAAGTGTAAGTGCTGTTATTGTGGAGTGGAAACATCTAGGAGCAAAAATGTCTCAGCCGTTTAGTGGTAGGCCACAGAATCTCACAGAATGGGACCGACAAGTATTGAAGTGTGTAAAAATCGCCTTTCCTCACTTGCAACACTCACTACAGAGCTCCAAACTGCCTCTGGATGCAACGTCAACACAATAACTGTTTGTCTGGAGCTTCATGAAATGGGTTTCCATGGCTGAGCAGCCGCACACAAGCCTAAGATCACCATGTTCAATGCCAAGCGTTGGCTGGAGTGGTGTAAAGCTCGCCACCATTGGACTCTGAAACGTGTTCTATGGAGTGATGAATCACGCTTCACCATCTGGCAGTCCGACAGATGAATCTGGGTTTGGTGGATGCCAGGAGAACGCTACCTGCCCCAATGCATAGTGCCAACTGTAAAGTTTGGTGGAGGAGGAATAATGGTCTGGGGCTGTTTTTCATGTTTCTTAGCTCCTTAGTTCCAGTGAAGGGAAATATTTGTGGCAACAGTTTGGGGGAGACCCTTTCCTGTTTCTGCATGACAATGCCACTATGCACAAAGTGAGGTCCATACAGAAATGGTTTGTCAAGATCGGTATGGAAGTACTTGACTGGCCTGCACAGAGCCCTGACCTCAACCCCATCAAACACATTTGGGATGAATTGGAACGCCGACTGCGAGCCAGGCCTAATCGCCCAGCATCAATCGATCAATCAAATGTATTTTTAAAACCCTTCTTACATCAGCTGATATCTCAAAGTGCTGTACAGAAACCCAGCCTAAAACCCCAAACAGCAAGCAATGCAGGTGTAGAAGCACGTTGGCTAGGAAAAACTCCCTAGAAAGGCAGGAACCTAGGAAGAGAGAGACCAGTCCTCTACTGGCTGTACTGGGTAGAGAGGAACCAGGCTCTGAGGGGTGACCAGTCCTCTACTGGCTGTACTGGGTAGACCAGAGGAACCAGGCTCTGAGGGGTGACCAGTCCTCTACTGGCTGTACTGGGTAGAGAGGAACCAGGCTCTGAGGGGTGACCAGTCCTCTACTGGCTGTACTGGGTAGAGAGGAACCAGGCTCTGAGGGGTGACCAGTCCTCTACTGGCTGTACTGGGTAGACCAGAGGAACCAGGCTCTGAGGGGTGACCAGTCCTCTACTGGCTGTACTGGGTAGACCAGAGGAACCAGGCTCTGAGGGGTGACCAGTCCTCTACTGGCTGTACTGGGTAGAGAAGAACCAGGCTCTGAGGAGGTACCAGCAGGGTTAGATAATAACATGATGGTTTTAGGTGTCAACATGTCTTCTAACTGATTATCTGTTTTTTACCAACATCCCTACTGTCTATGTACCTGTCTGTCTATGTACCTGTCTACATTTCTATGTACCTGTCTACATTTCTATGTACCTGTCTGTCTGTGTACCTGTCTGTCTGTCTATGTACCCCTCTGTCTGTCTGTCTATGTTCCTGTCTACATGTCTATGTTCCTGTCTACATGTCTATGTTCCTGTCTGCCTGCCTATGTACCTGTCTGTCTGTCTATGTTCCTGTCTGTCTGTCTACATGTCTATGTTCCTGTCTGTCTATGTTCCTGTCTGTCTATGTTCCTGTCTGTCTATGTTCCTGTCTGTCTATGTTCCTGTCTGTCTGTCTATGTTCCTGTCTGTCTGTCTGTCTTTCTGTCTGTCTGTCTGTCTTTCTGTCTGTCTGTCTGTCTGTCTTTCTGTCTGTCTGTCTATGTACATGTCTGTCTATGTACCTGTCTGTCTGTCTTTCTGTCTGTCTTTCTGTCTATGTACCTGTCTGTCTATGTACCTGTATGCCTGTCTGTCTATGTACCTGTATGTCTGTCTGTCTATGTACCTGTCTGTCTGTCTGTCTATGTACCTGTCTGTATGTCTATGTACCTGTCTGTCTGTCTATGTTCCTGTCTACATGTCTATGTTCCTGTCTACATGTCTATGTTCCTGTCTGCCTGCCTATGTACCTGTCTGTCTGTCTATGTTCCTGTCTGTCTGTCTATGTTCCTGTCTGTCTGTCTACATGTCTATGTTCCTGTCTGTCTATGTTCCTGTCTGTCTGTCTATGTTCCTGTCTGTCTTTCTGTCTGTCTGTCTGTCTATGTACATGTCTGTCTATGTACCTGTCTGTCTGTCTTTCTGTCTGTCTTTCTGTCTATGTACCTGTCTGTCTATGTACCTGTATGCCTGTCTGTCTATGTACCTGTATGTCTGTCTGTCTATGTACCTGTCTGTCTGTCTGTCTATGTACCTGTCTGTCTGTCTGTCTGTCTGTCTGTCTGTCTATGTACCTGTCTGTCTGTCTATGTACCTGTCTGTCTGTCTGTCTCTGTCTGTCTGTCTATGTACCTGTCTGTCTGTCTATGTACCTGCCTGTCTGTCTGGCTATGTACCTGTCTGTCTGTCTATGTACCTGTCTGTCTGTCTGTCTATGTACCTGTCTCTGTCTGTCTGTCTATGTACCTGTCTGTCTGTCTATGTACCTGTCTGTCTGTCTATGTACCTGTCTGTCTGTCTATGTACCTGTCTGTCTGTCTGTCTGTCCGTCTATGTACCTGTCTGTCTGTCTATGTGCCTGTCTGTCTGTCTGTCTATGTACCTGTCTGTCTGTCTGTCTATGTACCTGTCTGTCTGTCTGTCTATGTACCTGTCTGTCTGTCTATGTACCTGTCTGTCTGTCTGTCTATGTACCTGTCTGTCTGTCTGTCTGTCTATGTACCTGTCTGTCTGTCTATGTACCTGTCTGTCTGTCTATGTGCCTGTCTGTCTGTCTGTCTATGTGCCTGTCTGTCTGTCTGTCTATGTACCTGTCTGTCTGTCTATGTACCTGTCTGTCTGTCTTTCTGTCTATGTACCTGTATGTCTGTCTGTCTATGTACCTGTCTGTCTGTCTGTCTGTCTGTCTGTCTATGTACCTGTCTGTCTGTCTGTCTGTCTGTCTGTCTGTCTATCTGTATATGTACCTGTCTGTCTGTCTATGTACCTGTCTGTCTGTCTGTCTATGTACCTGTCTGTCTGTCTGTCTGTCTGTCTATGTACCTGTCTGTCTGTCTGTCTGTCTGTCTATGTACCTGTCTGCCTGTCTGTCTATGTACCTGTCTGTCTGTCTGTCTGTCTATGTACCTGTCTGTCTGTCTGTCTATGTACCTGTCTGTATGTCTGTCTGTCTATGTACAAGTCTGTCTTTCTGTCTATGTACCTGTCTGTCTGTCTGTCTATGTACCTGTATGTCTGTCTGTCTATGTACCTGTCTGTCTGTCTATGTACCTGTCTGTCTGTCTGTCTGTCTGTCTATGTACCTGTCTGTCTGTCTGTCTGTCTGTCTGTCTATGTACCTGTCTGTCTGTCTGTCTATGTACCTGTCTGTCTGTCTGTCTGTCTGTCTATGTACCTGTATGTCTGTCTATGTACCTGTCTGTCTGTGTACCTGTCTGGCTATGTACCTGTCTGTCTATGTACCTGTCTGTCTTTCTGTCTATGTACCTGTCTGTCTGTCTTTCTGTCTATGTACCTGTCTTTCTGTCTTTCTGTCTGTACCTGTCCTTCTGTCTGTCTGTCTTTTTATGTGTCTGTCTGTCTATGTACCTGTCTGTCTGTCAGTCTGTCTGTCTGTCTATGTACCTGTCTGTCTGTCGGTCTGTCTTTCTGTCTATGTACCTGTCTGTCTGTCTTTCTGTCTATATACCTGTCTGTCTGTCTTTCTGTCTATGTACCTGTCTGTCTGTCTTTCTCTCTATGTACCTGTCTGTCTGTCTTTCTGTCTATGTACCTGTCTGTCTGTCTTTCTGTCTATGTACCTGTCTGTCTGTCTTTCTGTCTATGTACCTGTCTGTCTGTCTTTCTGTCTATGTACCTGTCTGTCTGTCTTTCTGTCTATGTACCTGTCTGTTTTGGTGGCAAGATTAGTGAATATATTTATCCCCTAGATGATCTTCAAAACCTGTCTAGACAGCTGGGTAAGTGTTGTCTCTGTGTTTACTATATTCATGTAGTCAGGCTTCATGTTCTAGTACCCATAATACATCATGTTTTATCTTCTGTCTACAGAGGAGGTCAGAATAGAGAGGATGTAGTCTGTCTTCATGTTCTAGTACCCATAATACATCATGTTTTATCTACTGTCTACAGAGGAGGTCAGAATAGAGAGGATGTAGTCTGTCTTCATGTTCTAGTACCCATAATACATCATGTTTTATCTACTGTCTACAGAGGAGGTCAGAATAGAGAGGATGTAGTCCAGGGGTGTCAAACTCAAATACCCAGTGGGCCAAAATTTAAAACCTGAACAAAGTCACGGGCCAACATTGAACAAATTTACCTTTTAATATGGACCCAAACAAGTTTTCCTTTAACATTGAATATGGAACAAGCATCGCTTATTACCATACAATATGTAATTTAATAGTGGAGACATGCAAAATCGAATTTCAAATGAAAAAACACATTCATTTATAATAAAATTTAAATAAAAATTGTATGCCTCTTTTCTATTTGCAGCCTTCTGATTTAAATACCAAAATAAACTTTTTTCACTGGCTAATAATTTTACAAATAAAATGATACAATGATGATAATGATACAATAAAAATGATAATAAATCAATCAACCATTCAAGCCCATGCCTTGTAGCAAGAAAAAGTGCATAAAGAAAACGTTAATTATTGCACACTGGTCTAATCTGATGTGCCCAAGCCAGATACCTGGCATCTCTTCTTGGATGCTAGTTCATCAATGTCTGGGCTCAAGCTCTGAGCTGAAGAAATCCTCAGTATCGAGCGAAGATGTTCATCAGTCAGACGTCTCCTGTGAGTTGTTTTGGTCATCTTCATCGAGGAGAAAAGTTGCTCGCATAGATAAGTGCTGCCGAACATGGAGAGCATCTGAGCAGCTTGGGTGCGGAGCTGAGGCATTGTGTCAGGGATGAACCGTGGAAACTGTGCGGCGCCCACAGCATCATACTTTGACTTCAGCGTGTCGTTGCACTGGAGTTCAATCAGCTCCATTTGGATGTTGGTTGGTGCATTTTCCACATCAACTGCGAAGGGATTACTAAGCAGTTCAAACTTGCATTTCTGGGCATCGAAGTCGGCAAATCGCCGGCTAAACTCAGCGGCGAGAACACTGAGTTTTTCAGCAAACTGTGCGCATGGGAACACGGCGGTAGAGATCTGCGCTTTTATGGATTGGCAGCAGGGAAAATGGCAAGGGTTTCCTTGCAGCGTTTTCTTCGTTCAGCGCATCGAGATGGCTCGAGATGTCACAGAGAAAGGCCAGCTCACACAGGAACTTTTGCTCCCGGAGCTCTGCTGTATCCTTCGCTTCGGTTTCCAGGAATTGACATATTTCCTCACGCAGCTCGAAACATCTGTTCAGTACTTTTCCTCTGCTTAGCCATCTCACCTCTGTGTGATACGGCACGTCTGCGTATTCCGAACCACACTCCTCCAGAAAAGATTTAAACTGGCGGTGATTTAGACCTTTGGCTCTTATAAAGTTAACTACCTGTGTTACTGTGGTCATAACATGTTCCATATTTAGGGCTTTGGCACACAGTGCTTCCTGATGTATGATGCAGTGGTAAACAGTTAGCTCACCTGCACAGTTCTCTTCCCGCATCTTCTCCCGAACCATGCCCACCAGTCCACTCTTTTTACCGCACATCGCTGGCGCACCATCTGTCGTTAATCCAACGAGTTTATCCCACGGCAGCTTTATTTCAGTTTCACATTTGGAAACCTCCTCAAAGATTTCCTTTCCTGTGGTTGTGCCATGCATTGATTTGAATCCTAATAGCTCCTCCGTAACACACAGATTTGAGTCCACTCCACGGATGAAGACTGACAACTGAGCAGTATCAGATGCGTCGCAGCTCTCATCCACAGCGAGGGAGAACGCAACAAAATCTTTTCCTTTTTCCATCAGCTGGTCATACAGATTGGTGGCAAGATCACATGTGCGATCAGCTACTGTGTTCCTGCTCAGGCTCACGTTTGAAAATGCTTGTTTTTTCTCTGGGCATACGAGGTCACAAACCTTCATCATGCACTTTTTCATGAACTCTCCCTCATTAAAGGATTTTGCGATCTCTGCTGCCACTATATAACTAGCCTTTACAGCAGCCTCGCTTTGTGATGTGGCTTTTTTAAACATATTCTGTTGTGAAACCAAACTTCTTTTCATCTCCTCTACTTTCTGGCTCCTTTGAGTCATGTCCAGGTCCTTGTATTTGTCATGGTGTTTCGTTTCATAGTGTCGTCTAATGTTGTACTCCTTACTTACAGCCACGTTGACTCCACAAACAAGACAAACAGGTTTGTCTTTTACATATGTAAACAGATATTCTGCCTCCCACTTGTCCAGAAAGCTCCTGTTTTCTGCCTTTCTTTTCGCCATTTTTGGGAAGGGTTAGCTCGCTGACAGTTGTAGCGTCTATGTTGCTATGACTACTGTCACAGAGGAGAGAGCGTTTCTGGGTCCTGTCCTGATTGGCGCGCGAAAACAGCAGAGCATTATGGGATTCGTAGTATTAGTGGTGAATGCGCTGTATAATACCGGCGGGCCAGCTCTAGTAGTAATTTGGTATTGTCTCGCGGGCCAAATATAATTACCCCGCGGGCCAAATTTGGCCCACGGGCCAGAGTTTGACACCCATGATGTAGTCTGTCTTCATGTTCTAGTACCCATAATACATCATGTTTTATCTACTGTCTACAGAGGAGCTCAGAAAAGACAACGGTAAGTTGTGTTGTTGGTAAGTTGTTTCATTGATTTAAGTGAAAACACTTACCTTTAAAAATGTATACACTATATATTACACAGGTTAACCACAGATTGAAAATTGTTGGAAGAACGTTATCTATATAAGTAGTGTGTTTGTGTCTGATTTGCCTGTCTGTCTTTCATTGTTCCCGTTTGTTTTGGTGACAAGATTAGTAGATATATTTCTCCCACCCCCCTAGGTGAACCAAACCTGACTGGACAGCTGGGTAAGTGTTGTCTCTGTGTTTACTATATTCATGTAGTCAGGCTTCATGTTCTAGTACCCATAATACATAATGTTTTATCTACTGTCTACAGAGGAGGTCAGAATAGAGAGGATGTAGTCTGTCTTCATGTTCTAGTACCCATAATACATCATGTTTTATCTACTGTCTACAGAGGAGGTCAGAATAGAGAGGATGTAGTCTGTCTTCATGTTCTAGTACCCATAATGCAGCGTGTTTTATCTACTGTCTACAGAGGAGCTCAGAAAAGACAACGGTAAGTTGTGTGCTTCCACAAACTGCATGTATTTCATTGATTTAAGTGAAAACACTTTCCTTAAAAAATATCTACACTATATATTACACTGGTTAACTACACTATATATTACACTGGTTAACTACACTATATATTACACTGGTTAACTACACTATATATTACACTGATTAACTACACTATATATTACACTGATTAACTACACTATATATTACACTGGTTAACTACACTATATATTACACTGGTTAACTACACTATATATTACACTGATTAACAACACTATATATTACACTGGTTAACTACACTATATATTACACTGATTAACTACACTATATATTACACTATATATTACACTGGTTAACTACACTATATATTACACTATCTATTACACTGATTAACTACACTATATATTACACTGGTTAACTACACTATATATTACACTGGTTAACTACACTATATATTACACTGACTAACTACACTATATATTACACTGGTTAACTACACTATATATTACACTGGTTAACTACACTATATATTACAATGATTAACTACACTATATATTACACTGATTAACTACACTATATATTACACTGACTAACTACACTATATATTACACTGATTAACTACACTATATATTACACTGGTTAACTACACTATATATTACACTGGTTAACTACACTATATATTACACTGGTTAACTACACTATATATTACACTGGTTAACTACACTATATATTACACTGGTTAACTACACTATATATTACACTGGTTAACTACACTATATATTACACTGATTAACTACACTATATATTACACTGGTTAACTAGACTTTATATACAAAAGTATGTGGGCAACTCTTTAAATTGGTAGATTTGGCTATTTCAGCAACAATGTCAGGGATGAATTGGAACGCCGACTGTGAGTCAGGCCTAATTGCCCAGCATCAATTGATCAATCAAATGTATTTATAAAGCCCTTCGTACATCAGCTGATATCTCAAAGTGCTGTACAGAAACCCAGCCTAAAACCCCAAAACAGCAAGCAATGCAGGTGTAGAAGCACGGTGGCTAGGAAAAACTCCCTAGAAAAGCCAAAACCTAGGAAGAAACCTAGAGAGGAACCAGGCTATGTGGGTGGCCAGTCCTCTTCTTGCTGTGCCGGGTGGAGATTATAACAGAACATGGCCAAGATCTTCAAATGTTCATAAATGACCAGCATGGTCCAATAATAATAATCACAGTGGTTGTCGAGGGTGCAACAGGTCAGCACCTCAGGAGTAAATGTCAGTTGGCTTTTCATAGCCAATCATTAAGAGTATCTCTACCGCTCCTGCTGTCTCTAGAGAGTTGAAAAAATAGTATGTCTGGGACAAGGTAGCTTTCCACCTTCTCCACTACTGTCCCGTCGATGTGGATAGGGGGGTGGTCCCTCTGCTGTTTCCTGAAGTCCACGATCATCTCTTTTATTTTGCTGACGTTGGGAGGTTATTTTCCTGACACCACACTCCGAGGGCCCTCATCTTCTCCCTGTAGGCCGTCTCGTCGTTGTTGGTAATCAGGCCTACCACTGTAGTGTCGTCTGCAAACTTGATGATTGAGTTGGAAGCAAATTGTAGGTCTAGGTGATACAATCCTTGACTCTCTCAAAGC
Source organism: Oncorhynchus mykiss (assembly GCF_013265735.2). Classification (NCBI taxonomy): domain Eukaryota; kingdom Metazoa; phylum Chordata; class Actinopteri; order Salmoniformes; family Salmonidae; genus Oncorhynchus; species Oncorhynchus mykiss. Next base: position 1,100,418 of record NC_048573.1, on the reverse strand, counting down.
ACTTCATGATGAAGTGCTACGCGGCGATAGTCATTTAGCTCAGTTACCTTAGCTTTCTTGAAGCATGTGTGAACAACAGACTGGGATAGGGATTGATTGAATATGTCCGTAAACACACCAGCCAGCTGGTCTGCGCATTCTCTGACGGCGCGGCTGGGGATGGCGTCTGGGCCTGCAGCCTTGCGAGGGTTAACACGTTTAAATGTTTTACTCACCTCGGCTGCAGTGAAGGAGAGTCTGCAGGTTTTGGTAGCGGGCCTTGTCAGTGGCACTGTATTGTCTTTAAAGCGAGCAAAAAAGTTGTGTTAATTTGTCTGGGAGCAAGACGCTGGCTGGCTTTCTTTTTGTAGTCCGTGATTAACTGTAGACCCTGCCACATACCTCATGTCTGAGCCGTTGAATTGCGACTCTACTTTGTCTCTATATTGACGCTTAGCTTGTTAGCTCTGTACTGACGCTTAGCCGACCAGGTGGATGGTCTGGGGACAGCAAGGAGTCATCAGGCCAGAGGCATGGTCCAAGGGCTCAGGTCCTCTGAGAGAAGAGAGAGAGAGGGAGACCTCACTAATGCTCTTGTGGCTGAATGGAAGCAAGTCCCCACAGCAATGTTCCATAATCTAGCGGAAAGCCTTCCCAGAATTGTGGAGGCTGTTATAGCAGCAAAGGGGGACCAACTCCATATTAATGCCCATGATTTTAGAATGAGATGTTCAATGAGCAGGTGTCCTCATACTTTTGTTCATGTAGTGTATACATCTCATCATTCAATGATTATTTAATTATCACTATCTCACTATCTTTATTTAATTCTTACACCAGATGAACTCAAAGAAGAACTGAGTAAGTAGTGTGTGTCTTTGTTCACGTGTGTCTGTCATGTTAAGATAGTCAGAAACACATGTTGGTGAGTTATCTGTTCTTGTCCTGTTCTGAAGAGACCATCTAAACCATCCACCATCTATCTGTTATATATATACAATTGATGGTCAGTTTATTATATTAATCTATCTATCAGTTATATGTATTATATCTGACTATCTGTTCTTGTCCTCAGGGAAAGCTAAAGAGACCATCCAATCCCTCTCCACCTCTCCAGGAGGTCAACAGGAAACTCCTTCCCAAAGTAATCAGTCTTTATGATTCTAATGTTTCCTACAATTACTGGTCAGGTTATTATATCTATCTTTCTGGTCAGTTTATTATATCTCTCTGTCTGGTCAGTTTATTATATCTCTCTGTCTGGTCAGTTTATTATATCTTTCTCTCTGTCTGGTCAGTTTATTATATCTCTCTGTCTGGTCAGTTTATTATATCTCTCTGTCTGGTCAGTTTATTATATCTCTCTGTCTGGTCAGTTTATTATATCTCTCTGTCTGGTCAGTTTATTATATCTCTCTGTCTGGTCAGTTTATTATATCTCTCTGTCTGGTCAGTTTATTATATCTCTCTGTCTGGTCAGTTTATTATATCTCTCTGTCTGGTCAGTTTATTATATCTCTCTGTCTGGTCAGTTTATTATATCTCTCTGTCTGGTCAGTTTATTACATATATCTCTGTCTGGTCAGTTTATTACATATCTCTCTCTCTCTCTGTCTGGTCAGTTTATTATATCTCTCTGTCTGGTCAGTTTATTATATCTCTCTGTCTGGTCAGTTTATTATATCTCTCTGTCTGGTCAGTTTATTATATCTCTCTGTCTGGTCAGTTTATTATATCTCTCTGTCTGGTCAGTTTATTACATATATCTCTGTCTGGTCAGTTTATTACATATCTCTCTCTCTCTCTGTCTGGTCAGTTTATTATATCTCTCTGTCTGGTCAGTTTATTATATCTCTCTGTCTGGTCAGTTTATTATATCTCTCTGTCTGGTCAGTTTATTATATCTCTCTATCTGTCTCTCTGTCTGGTCAGTTTATTATATCTCTCTATCTGTCTCTCTGTCTGGTCAGTTTATTATATATATCTATCTGTCTCTCTGTCTGGTCAGATTATTATATCTTTCTCTCTGTCTGGTCAGTTTATTACATATATCTCTGTCTGGTCAGTGTATTATATCTCTCTGTCTGGTCAGTTTATTATATCTATCTGTCTCTCTATCTGGTCAGTTTATTATATCTCTCTGTCTGGTCAGTGTATTATATCTCTCTGTCTGGTCAGTTTATTATATCTATCTGTCTCTCTATCTGGTCAGTTTATTATATCTATCTCTCTCTCTGTCTGGTCAGTTTATTATATATATCTCTCTATCTGTCTGGTCAGTTTATTATATATCTCTCTCTCTGCCTGGTCAGTTTATTATATATCTCTGTCTGGTCAGGTTATTATATCTCTCTGTCTGGTCAGTTTATTATATCTCTCTGTCTGGTCAGTTTATTATATCTCTCTGTCTGGTCAGTTTATTATATCTCTCTGTCTGGTCAGTTTATTATATCTCTCTGTCTGGTCAGTTTATTATATCTCTCTGTCTGGTCAGTTTATTATATCTCTCTGTCTGGTCAGTTTATTATATCTCTCTGTCTGGTCAGTTTATTATATCTCTCTGTCTGGTCAGTTTATTATATCTCTCTGTCTGGTCAGTTTATTATATCTCTCTGTCTGGCCAGTTTATTATATCTCTCTGTCTGGTCAGTTTATTATATCACTCTGTCTGGTCAGTTTATTATATCTCTCTGTCTGGTCAGTTTGTTATATCTCTCTGTCTGGTCAGTTTGTTATATCTCTCTGTCTGGTCAGTTTATTACATATATCTCTCTCTCTCTGTCTGGTCAGTTTATTACATATATCTCTCTCTCTCTGTCTGGTCAGTTTATTATATCTCTCTGTCTGGTCAGTTTATTATATCTCTCTGTCTGGTCAGTTTATTATATCTCTCTGTCTGGTCAGTTTATTATATCTCTCTGTCTGGTCAGTTTATTATATCTCTCTGTCTGGTCAGTTTATTATATCTCTCTGTCTGGTCAGTTTATTATATCTTTCTCTCTGTCTGGTCAGTTTATTATATCTCTCTGTCTGGTGAGTTTATTATATATATCTATCTGTCTCTCTGTCTGGTCAGTTTATTATATATATATATCTCTCTCTATCTGTCTGGTCAGTTTATTACATATATATCTCTCTCTGTCTGGTCAGTTTATTACATATATCTCTCTCTCTCTGTCTGGTCAGTTTTACATATATATCTCTCTCTCTGTCTGGTCAGTTTATTATATCTCTCTGTCTGGTCAGTTTATTATATCTCTCTGTCTGGTCAGTTTATTACATATATCTCTGTCTGGTCAGTTTATTACATATATCTCTCTCTCTCTGTCTGGTCAGTTTATTATATCTCTCTGTCTGGTCAGTTTATTGTATCTCTCTGTCTGGTCAGTTTATTATATCTCTCTGTCTGGTCAGTTTATTATATCTCTCTGTCTGGTCAGTTTATTATATCTCTCTGTCTGGTCAGTTTATTATATCTCTCTGTCTGGTCAGTTTATTATATCTCTCTGTCTGGTCAGTTTATTATATCTCTCTGTCTGGTCAGTTTATTATATCTCTCTGTCTGGTCAGTTTATTATATCTCTCTGTCTGGTCAGTTTATTATATCTCTCTCTCTCTGTCTGGTCAGTTTATTATATCTCTCTGTCTGGTCAGTTTATTATATCTCTCTGTCTGGTCAGTTTATTACATATATCTCTCTCTCTCTGTCTGGTCAGTTTATTACATATATCTCTCTCTCTCTGTCTGGTCAGTTTATTATATCTCTCTCTCTCTGTCTGGTCAGTTTATTATATCTCTCTGTCTGGTCAGTTTATTATATATATCTATCTGTCTCTCTGTCTGGTCAGTTTATTACATATATCTCTCTCTCTCTGTCTGGTCAGTTTATTATATCTCTCTGTCTGGTCAGTTTATTATATATATCTATCTGTCTCTCTGTCTGGTCAGTTTATTACATATATCTCTCTCTCTCTGTCTGGTCAGTTTATTACATATATCTCTCTCTCTCTGTCTGGTCAGTTTATTATATCTCTCTGTCTGGTCAGTTTATTACATATATCTCTCTCTCTCTGTCTGGTCAGTTTATTATATCTCTCTGTCTGGTCAGTTTATTATATATCTCTGTCTGGTCAGTTTATTATATCTCTCTGTCTGGTCAGTTTATTATATCTCTCTGTCTGGTCAGTTTATTATATCTCTCTCTCTGGTCAGTTTATTACATATATCTCTGTCTGGTCAGTTTATTACATATCTCTCTCTCTCTCTGTCTGGTCAGTTTATTACATATATCTCTCTCTCTGTCTGGTCAGTTTATTATATATCTCTGTCTGGTCAGTTTATTATATCTCTCTGTCTGTCTCTCTGTCTGGTCAGTTTATAATATCTATCTATCTGGTCAGTTTATTATATCTATCTTTCTCTCTGTCTGGTCAGTTTATTATATCTCTCTATCTGGTCAGTTTATTATATCTATCTTTCTCTCTGTCTGGTCAGTTTATTATATCTCTCTATCTGTCTCTCTGTCTGGTCAGTTTATAATATATATCTATCTGTCTCTCTGTCTGGTCAGATTATTATATCTTTCTCTCTGTCTGGTCAGTTTATTATATCTCTCTGTCTGGCCAGTTTATTATATCTCTCTCTCTGGTCAGTTTATTACATATATCTCTGTCTGGTCAGTTTATTACATATCTCTCTCTCTCTCTGTCTGGTCAGTTTATTACATATATCTCTCTCTCTGTCTGGTCAGTTTATTATATATCTCTGTCTGGTCAGTTTATTATATCTCTCTGTCTGGTGAGTTTATTATATCTCTCTATCTGTCTCTCTGTCTGGTCAGTTTATTATATCTATCTGTCTCTCTATCTGGTCAGTTTATTATATCTCTCTGTCTGGTCAGTGTATTATATCTCTCTGTCTGGTCAGTTTATTATATCTATCTGTCTCTCTGTCTAGTCAGTTTATTATATATATCTCTCTATCTGTCTGGTCAGTTTATTATATATCTCTCTCTCTGCCTGGTCAGTTTATTATATATATCTCTCTGTCTGGTCAGTTTATTATATCTCTCTGTCTGGTCAGTTTATTATATCTCTCTGTCTGGTCAGTTTATTATATCTCTCTGTCTGGTCAGTTTATTATATCTCTCTGTCTCTCTGTCTGGTCAGTTTATTATATCTCTCTGTCTGGTCAGTTTATTATCTCTCTCTCTCTATATATCTGGTCAGTTTATTATATCTCTCTGTCTGGTCAGTTTTTTTATATCACTCTGTCTGGTCAGTTTATTATATCTCTCTGTCTGGTCAGTTTATTATATCTCTCTGTCTGGTCAGTTTATTATATCTCTCTGTCTGGTCAGTTTATTATATCTCTCTGTCTGGTCAGTTTATTATATCTCTCTGTCTGGTCAGTTTATTATATCTCTCTGTCTGGTCAGTTTATTATATCTCTCTGTCTGGTCAGTTTATTATATCTTTCTCTCTGTCTGGTCAGTTTATTATATCTCTCTGTCTGGTGAGTTTATTATATATATCTATCTGTCTCTCTGTCTGGTCAGTTTATTATATATATCTCTCTCTATCTGTCTGGTCAGTTTATTACATATATATCTCTCTCTGTCTGGTCAGTTTATTACATATATCTCTCTCTCTCTGTCTGGTCAGTTTTACATATATATCTCTCTCTCTGTCTGGTCAGTTTATTATATCTCTCTGTCTGGTCAGTTTATTATATCTCTCTGTCTGGTCAGTTTATTATATCTCTCTGTCTGGTCAGTTTATTATATCTCTCTGTCTGGTCAGTTTATTATATCTCTCTGTCTGGTCAGTTTATTATATCTCTCTGTCTGGTCAGTTTATTATATCTCTCTGTCTGGTCAGTTTATTATATCTCTCTGTCTGGTCAGTTTATTATATACCTCTGTCTGGTCAGTTTATTACATATATCTCTGTCTGGTCAGTTTATTACATATATCTCTCTCTCTCTGTCTGGTCAGTTTATTATATCTCTCTGTCTGGTCAGTTTATTGTATCTCTCTGTCTGGTCAGTTTATTATATCTCTCTGTCTGGTCAGTTTATTATATCTCTCTGTCTGGTCAGTTTATTATATCTCTCTGTCTGGTCAGTTTATTACATATATCTCTGTCTGGTCAGTTTATTACATATATCTCTCTCTCTCTGTCTGGTCAGTTTATTATATCTCTCTGTCTGGTCAGTTTATTGTATCTCTCTGTCTGGTCAGTTTATTATATCTCTCTGTCTGGTCAGTTTATTATATCTCTCTGTCTGGTCAGTTTATTATATCTCTCTGTCTGGTCAGTTTATTATATCTCTCTGTCTGGTCAGTTTATTATATCTCTCTGTCTGGTCAGTTTATTATATCTCTCTGTCTGGTCAGTTTATTATATCTCTCTGTCTGGTCAGTTTATTATATCTCTCTGTCTGGTCAGTTTATTATATCTTTCTCTCTGTCTGGTCAGTTTATTATATCTCTCTGTCTGGTGAGTTTATTATATATATCTATCTGTCTCTCTGTCTGGTCAGTTTATTATATCTATCTATCTCTCTGTCTGGTCAGTTTATTATATCTCTCTGTCTGGTCAGTTTATTATATCTCTCTGTCTGGTCAGTTTATTATATCTTTCTCTCTGTCTGGTCAGTTTATTATATCTCTCTGTCTGGTGAGTTTATTATATATATCTATCTGTCTCTCTGTCTGGTCAGTTTATTATATATATCTATCTATCTCTCTGTCTGGTCAGTTTATTATATCTCTCTGTCTGGTCAGTTTATTATATCTCTCTGTCTGGTCAGTTTATTATATCTTTCTCTCTGTCTGGTCAGTTTATTATATCTCTCTGTCTGGTGAGTTTATTATATATATCTGTCTCTCTGTCTGGTCAGTTTATTATATCTCTCTGTCTGATCAGTTTATTATATCTCTCTGTCTGGTCAGTTTATTATATCTCTCTGTCTGGTCAGTTTATTATATCTCTCTCTCTCTGTCTGGTCAGGTTATTATATCTCTCTGTCTGGTCAGTTTATTATATCTCTCTGTCTGGTCAGTTTATTATATCTCTCTGTCTGGTCAGTTTATTATATCTCTCTGTCTGGTCAGTTTATTATATCTTTCTCTCTGTCTGGTCAGTTTATTATATCTCTCTGTCTGGTGAGTTTATTATATATATCTATCTCTCTCTCTATGTCTGGTCAGTTTATTATATCTCTCTGTCTGGTCAGTTTATTATATCTCTCTGTCTGGTCAGTTTATTATATCTCTCTGTCTGGTCAGTTTATTATATCTCTCTGTCTGGTCAGTTTATTATATCTCTCTGTCTGGTCAGTTTATTATATCTCTCTGTCTGGTCAGTTTATTATATCTCTCTGTCTGGTCAGTTTATTATATCTTTCTCTCTGTCTGGTGAGTTTATTATATATATCTATCTCTCTCTCTCTGTCTGGTCAGTTTATTATATCTCTCTGTCTGGTCAGTTTATTATATCTTTCTCTCTGTCTGGTCAGTTTATTATATCTCTCTGTCTGGTGAGTTTATTATATATATCTATCTCTCTGTCTGGTCAGTTTATTATATCTCTCTCTCTGTCTGGTCAGTTTATTATATCTATCTATCTCTGTCTGGTGAGTTTATTATATCTCTCTGTCTGGTCAGTTTATTGTATCTCTCTGTCTGGTCAGTTTATTGTATCTCTCTGTCTGGTCAGTTTATTATATCTCTCTGTCTGGTCAGTTTATTATATCTCTCTGTCTGGTCAGTTTATTATATCTCTCTGTCTGGTCAGTTTATTATATCTCTCTGTCTGGTCAGTTTATTATATCTCTCTGTCTGGTCAGTTTATTACATATATCTCTGTCTGGTCAGTTTATTACATATCTCTCTCTCTCTCTGTCTGGTCAGTTTATTACATATATCTCTCTCTCTGTCTGGTCAGTTTATTATATATCTCTGTCTGGTCAATTTATTGTATCTCTCTGTCTGGTCAGTTTATTATATCTCTCTGTCTGGTCAGTTTATTATATATATCTATCTCTCTCTCTCTGTCTGGTCAGTTTATTATATCTCTCTATCTGTCTCTCTGTCTGGTGAGTTTATTATATATATCTATCTGTCTCTCTGTCTGGTCAGTTTATTATATATATCTATCTCTCTCTCTCTGTCTGGTCAGTTTATTATATCTCTCTGTCTGGTCAGTTTATTATATCTATCTGTCTCTCTGTCTGGTCAGTTTATTACATATATCTCTATCTGTCTCTCTGTCTGGTCAGTTTATTATATCTATCTATCTGGTCAGTTTATTATATCTATCTGTCTCTCTGTCTGGTCAGTTTATTATATCTCTCTGTCTGGTCAGTGTATTATATCTCTCTGTCTGGTCAGTTTATTATATCTATCTGTCTCTCTATCTGGTCAGTTTATTATATCTCTCTGTCTGGTCAGTGTATTATATCTCTCTGTCTGGTCAGTTTATTATATCTATCTGTCTCTCTGTCTAGTCAGTTTATTATATATATCTCTCTATCTGTCTGGTCAGTTTATTATATATCTCTCTCTCTGCCTGGTCAGTTTATTATATATATCTCTCTGTCTGGTCAGTTTATTATATCTCTCTGTCTGGTCAGTTTATTATATCTCTCTGTCTCTCTGTCTGGTCAGTTTATTATATCTCTCTGTCTGGTCAGTTTATTATCTCTCTCTCTATATATATCTGGTCAGTTTATTATATCTCTCTGTCTGGTCAGTTTTTTTATATCACTCTGTCTGGTCAGTTTATTATATCTCTCTGTCTGGTGAGTTTATTATATATATCTATCTGTCTCTCTGTCTGGTCAGTTTATTATATATATCTATCTCTCTCTCTGTCTGGTCAGTTTATTACATATATCTCTCTCTCTCTGTCTGGTCAGTTTATTATATCTATATGTCTGGTCAGTTTATTATATTTCTCTATCTGTCTCTCTGTCTGGTCAGTTTATTATATCTATCTATCTGGTCAGTTTATTATATCTATCTGTCTCTCTGTCTGGTCAGTTTATTATATCTCTCTATCTGTCTCTCTGTCTGGTCAGTTTATTATATATATCTATCTGTCTCTCTGTCTGGTCAGATTATTATATCTTTCTCTCTGTCTGGTCAGTTTATTACATATATCTCTCTCTCTATCTGGTCAGTTTATTATATATCTCTCTCTCTCTCTGTCTGGTCAGTTTATTATATCTCTCTCTCTCTGTCTGGTCAGTTTATTATATATCTCTGTCTGGTCAGTTTATTATATATATCTCTCTGCCTGGTCAGTTTATTATATCTCTCTGTCTGGTCAGTTTATTATATCTCTCTGTCTGGTCAGTTTATTATATCTCTCTGTCTGGTCAGTTTATTATATCTCTCTGTCTGGTCAGTTTATTATATCTCTCTGTCTGGTCAGTTTATTATATCTCTCTGTCTGTTCAGTTTATTATATCTCTCTGTCTGGTCAGTTTATTATATCTCTCTGTCTGGTCAGTTTATTACATATATCTCTCTCTCTGTCTGGTCAGTTTATTATATCTCTCTGTCTGGTCAGTTTATTATATCTCTCTGTCTGGTCAGTTTATTATATCTCTCTGTCTGGTCAGTTTATTATATCTCTCTCTCTCTCTGTCTGGTCAGTTTATTATATCTCTGTCTGGTCAGTTTATTATCTCTCTCTCTCTCTGTCTGGTCAGTTTATTATATCTCTCTGTCTGGTCAGTTTATTATATCTCTCTCTCTGTCTGGTCAGTTTATTATATATATCTATCTCTCTCTCTGTCTGGTCAGTTTATTACATATATCTCTCTCTCTCTGTCTGGTCAGTTTATTATATCTCTCTGTCTGGTCAGTTTATTATATCTCTCTGTCTGGTCAGTTTATTATATCTCTCTGTCTGGTCAGTTTATTATATCTCTCTGTCTGGTCAGTTTATTATATCTCTCTGTCTGGTCAGTTTATTATATCTCTCTGTCTGGTCAGTTTATTATATCTCTCTGTCTGGTCAGTTTATTATATCTCTCTGTCTGGTCAGTTTATTATATCTCTCTCTCTGTCTGGTCAGTTTATTATATCTCTCTGTCTGGTCAGTTTATTATATCTCTGTCTGGTCAGTTTATTACATCTCTCTGTCTGGTCAGGTTATTATCTCTCTCTGTCTGGTCAGTTTATTATATCTCTCTGTCTGGTCAGGTTATTATCTCTCTCTCTGTCTGGTCAGTTTATTATATCTCTCTGTCTGATCAGTTTATTATATCTCTCTGTCTGGTCAGTTTATTATATCTCTCTGTCTGGTCAGTTTATTATATCTCTCTGTCTGGTCAGTTTATTATATCTCTCTGTCTGGTCAGTTTATTATATCTCTCTGTCTGGTCAGTTTATTATATCTCTCTGTCTGGTCAGTTTATTATATCTCTCTGTCTGGTCAGTTTATTATATCTCTCTGTCTGGTCAGTTTATTATATCTCTCTGTCTGGTCAGTTTATTATATCTCTCTGTCTGGTCAGTTTATTATATCTCTCTGTCTAGTCAGTTTATTATATCTCTCTGTCTGGTCAGTTTATTATATCTCTCTGTCTGGTCAGTTTATTACATATATCTCTCTCTCTCTGTCTGGTCAGTTTATTATATCTCTCTGTCTGGTCAGTTTATTATATCTCTCTGTCTGGTCAGTTTATTATATCTCTCTGTCTGGTCAGTTTATTATATCTCTCTGTCTGGTCAGTTTATTATATATCTCTGTCTGGTCAGTTTATTATATCTCTCTGTCTGATCAGTTTATTATATCTCTCTGTCTGGTCAGTTTATTATATCTCTCTGTCTGGTCAGTTTATTATATCTCTCTGTCTGGTCAGTTTATTATATTTCTCTGTCTGGTCAGTTTATTATATCTCTCTGTCTGGTCAGTTTATTATATCTCTCTGTCTGGTCAGTTTATTATATCTCTCTGTCTGGTCAGGTTATTATCTCTCTCTCTGTCTGGTCAGTTTATTATATCTCTCTGTTTGGTCAGTTTATTATATTTCTCTGTCTGGTCAGTTTATTATATCTCTCTGTCTGGTCAGTTTATTATATCTCTCTGTCTGGTCAGTTTATTACATATATCTCTCTGTCTGGTCAGTTTATTATCTCTCTCTCTCTGTCTGGTCAGTTTATTATATATATCTCTCTGTCTGGTCAGTTTATTATATCTCTCTGTCTGGTCAGTTTATTATATCTTTCTCTCTGTCTGGTCAGTTTATTATCTCTCTGTCTGGTCAGTTTATTATATCTCTCTGTCTGGTCAGTTTATTATATCTCTCTGTCTAGTCAGTTTATTATATCTCTCTGTCTGGTCAGTTTATTATATCTCTCTGTCTGGTCAGTTTATTACATATATCTCTCTCTCTCTGTCTGGTCAGTTTATTATATCTCTCTGTCTGGTCAGTTTATTATATCTCTCTCTCTGTCTGGTCAGTTTATTATATCTCTCTGTCTGGTCAGTTTATTATATCTCTCTCTCTGTCTGGTCAGTTTATTATATCTCTCTGTCTGGTCAGTTTATTATATCTCTCTGTCTGGTCAGTTTATTATATCTCTCTCTCTGTCTGGTCAGTTTATTATATCTCTCTGTCTGGTCAGTTTATTATATCTCTCTCTCTGTCTGGTCAGTTTATTATATCTCTCTGTCTGGTCAGTTTATTATATCTCTCTGTCTGGTCAGTTTATTATATCTCTCTGTCTGGTCAGTTTATTACATCTCTCTGTCTGGTCAGTTTATTATATCTCTCTGTCTGGTCAGTTTATTATATCTCTCTCTGTCTGGTCAGTTTATTATATCTCTCTGTCTGGTCAGTTTATTATATCTCTCTGTCTGGTCAGTTTATTATATCTCTCTGTCTGGTCAGTTTATTACATCTCTCTGTCTGGTCAGTTTATTATATCTCTCTCTGTCTGGTCAGTTTATTATATCTCTCTGTCTGGTCAGTTTATTATATCTCTCTGTCTGGTCAGTTTATTACATCTCTCTCTCTCTGTCTGGTCAGTTTATTACATATATATATCTCTCTCTCTGTCTGGTCAGTTAATTATATCTCTCTGTCTGGTCAGTTTATTATATCTCTCTGTCTGGTCAGTTTATTATATCTCTCTGTCTGGTCAGTTTATTATATCTCTCTGTCTGGTCAGTTTATTATATCTCTCTGTCTGGTCAGTTTATTACATATATCTCTGTCTGGTCAGTTTATTACATATCTCTCTCTCTCTCTGTCTGGTCAGTTTATTATATCTCTCTGTCTGGTCAGTTTATTATATCTCTCTGTCTGGTCAGTTTATTATATCTTTCTCTCTGTCTGGTCAGTTTATTATATCTCTCTGTCTGGTGAGTTTATTATATATATCTATCTCTGTCTGGTCAGTTTATTATATCTATCTTTCTCTCTGTCTGGTCAGTTTATTATATCTCTCTATCTGTCTCTCTGTCTGGTCAGTTTATTATATCTCTCTATCTGTCTCTCTGTCTGGTCAGTTTATTATATATATCTCTCTCTCTATCTGGTCAGTTTGTTATATCTCTCTGTCTGGTCAGTTTATTACATATATCTCTCTCTCTATCTGGTCAGTTTGTTATATCTCTCTGTCTGGTCAGTGTATTATATCTCTCTGTCTGGTCAGTTTATTATATATATCTATCTGTCTCTCTATCTGGTCAGTTTATTATATCTATCTCTCACTCTGTCTGGTCAGTTTATTATATCTCTCTGTCTGGTCAGTTTATTATATATATCTCTCTGTCTGGTCAGTTTATTATATCTCTCTGTCTGGTCAGTTTATTATATCTCTCTGTCTGGTCAGTTTATTATATTTCTCTGTCTGGTCAGTTTATTATATCTCTCTGTCTGGTCAGTTTATTATATCTCTCTGTCTGGTCAGTTTATTACATATATCTCTCTGTCTGGTCAGTTTATTATCTCTCTCTCTCTGTCTGGTCAGTTTATTATATATATCTCTCTGTCTGGTCAGTTTATTATATCTCTCTGTCTGGTCAGTTTATTATATCTTTCTCTCTGTCTGGTCAGTTTATTATCTCTCTGTCTGGTCAGTTTATTATATCTCTCTGTCTGGTCAGTTTATTATATCTCTCTGTCTAGTCAGTTTATTATATCTCTCTGTCTGGTCAGTTTATTATATCTCTCTGTCTGGTCAGTTTATTACATATATCTCTCTCTCTCTGTCTGGTCAGTTTATTATATCTCTCTGTCTGGTCAGTTTATTATATCTCTCTCTCTGTCTGGTCAGTTTATTATATCTCTCTGTCTGGTCAGTTTATTATATCTCTCTCTCTGTCTGGTCAGTTTATTATATCTCTCTGTCTGGTCAGTTTATTATATCTCTCTGTCTGGTCAGTTTATTATATCTCTCTCTCTGTCTGGTCAGTTTATTATATCTCTCTGTCTGGTCAGTTTATTATATCTCTCTCTCTGTCTGGTCAGTTTATTATATCTCTCTGTCTGGTCAGTTTATTATATCTCTCTGTCTGGTCAGTTTATTATATCTCTCTGTCTGGTCAGTTTATTACATCTCTCTGTCTGGTCAGTTTATTATATCTCTCTGTCTGGTCAGTTTATTATATCTCTCTCTGTCTGGTCAGTTTATTATATCTCTCTGTCTGGTCAGTTTATTATATCTCTCTGTCTGGTCAGTTTATTATATCTCTCTGTCTGGTCAGTTTATTACATCTCTCTGTCTGGTCAGTTTATTATATCTCTCTCTGTCTGGTCAGTTTATTATATCTCTCTGTCTGGTCAGTTTATTATATCTCTCTGTCTGGTCAGTTTATTACATCTCTCTCTCTCTGTCTGGTCAGTTTATTACATATATATATCTCTCTCTCTGTCTGGTCAGTTAATTATATCTCTCTGTCTGGTCAGTTTATTATATCTCTCTGTCTGGTCAGTTTATTATATCTCTCTGTCTGGTCAGTTTATTATATCTCTCTGTCTGGTCAGTTTATTATATCTCTCTGTCTGGTCAGTTTATTACATATATCTCTGTCTGGTCAGTTTATTACATATCTCTCTCTCTCTCTGTCTGGTCAGTTTATTATATCTCTCTGTCTGGTCAGTTTATTATATCTCTCTGTCTGGTCAGTTTATTATATCTTTCTCTCTGTCTGGTCAGTTTATTATATCTCTCTGTCTGGTGAGTTTATTATATATATCTATCTCTGTCTGGTCAGTTTATTATATCTATCTTTCTCTCTGTCTGGTCAGTTTATTATATCTCTCTATCTGTCTCTCTGTCTGGTCAGTTTATTATATCTCTCTATCTGTCTCTCTGTCTGGTCAGTTTATTATATATATCTCTCTCTCTATCTGGTCAGTTTGTTATATCTCTCTGTCTGGTCAGTTTATTACATATATCTCTCTCTCTATCTGGTCAGTTTGTTATATCTCTCTGTCTGGTCAGTGTATTATATCTCTCTGTCTGGTCAGTTTATTATATATATCTATCTGTCTCTCTATCTGGTCAGTTTATTATATCTATCTCTCACTCTGTCTGGTCAGTTTATTATATCTCTCTGTCTGGTCAGTTTATTATATATATCTCTCTGTCTGGTCAGTTTATTATATCTCTCTGTCTGGTCAGTTTATTATATCTCTCTGTCTGGTCAGTTTATTATATCTCTCTGTCTGGTCAGTTTATTATATCTCTCTGTCTGGTCAGTTTATTATATCTCTCTGTCTGTTCAGTTTATTATATCTCTCTGTCTGGTCAGTTTATTATCTCTCTCTCTATGTCTGGTCAGTTTATTATATCTCTCTGTCTGGTCAGTTTTTTTATATCACTCTGTCTGGTCAGTTTATTATATCTCTCTGTCTGGTCAGTTTATTATATCTCTCTGTCTGGTCAGTTTATTATATCTCTCTGTCTGGTGAGTTTATTATATATATCTATCTGTCTCTCTGTCTGGTCAGTGTATTATATCTCTCTGTCTGGTCAGTTTATTATATATATCTATCTCTCTCTCTGTCTGGTCAGTTTATTACATATATCTCTCTCTCTCTGTCTGGTCAGTTTATTATATCTATCTGTCTGGTCAGTTTATTATATCTCTCTATCTGTCTCTCTGTCTGGTCAGTTTATTATATCTCTCTGTCTGGTCAGTTTATTATATCTCTCTGTCTGGTGAGTTTATTATATATATCTATCTGTCTCTCTGTCTGGTCAGTTTATTATATATATCTATCTCTCTCTCTGTCTGGTCAGTTTATTACATATATCTCTCTCTCTCTGTCTGGTCAGTTTATTATATCTCTCTGTCTGGTCAGTTTATTATATCTCTCTGTCTGGTCAGTTTATTATATCTCTCTGTCTGGTCAGTTTATTATATCTCTCTGTCTGGTCAGTTTATTATATCTCTCTGTCTGGTCAGTTTATTACATCTCTCTGTCTGGTCAGTTTATTATATCTCTCTGTCTGGTCAGTTTATTATATCTCTCTGTCTGGTCAGTTTATTATATCTCTCTCTCTCTCTGTCTGGTCAGTTTATTATATCTCTCTGTCTGGTCAGTTTATTATATCTCTCTGTCTGGTCAGTTTATTACATCTCTCTGTCTGGTCAGTTTATTATATCTCTCTGTCTGGTCAGTTTATTACATATATCTCTCTCTGTCTGGTCAGTTTATTATATCTCTCTGTCTGGTCAGTTTATTATATCTCTCTGTCTGGTCAGTTTATTATATCTCTCTGTCTGGTCAGTTTATTATATCTCTCTGTCTGGTCAGTTTATTATATCTCTCTGTCTGGTCAGTTTATTATATCTCTCTCTGTCTGGTCAGTTTATTACATCTCTCTGTCTGGTCAGTTTATTATATCTCTCTGTCTGGTCAGTTTATTATATCTCTCTGTCTGGTCAGTTTATTATATCTCTCTGTCTGGTCAGTTTATTATATCTCTCTCTGTCTGGTCAGTTTATTACATCTCTCTGTCTGGTCAGTTTATTATATCTCTCTGTCTGGTCAGTTTATTATATCTCTCTGTCTGGTCAGTTTATTATATCTCTCTGTCTGGTCAGTTTATTATATCTCTCTGTCTGGTCAGTTTATTATATCTCTCTGTCTGGTCAGTTTATTATATCTCTCTGTCTGGTCAGTTTATTATATCTCTCTGTCTGGTCAGTTTATTATATCTCTCTGTCTGGTCAGTTTATTATATCTCTCTCTGTCTGGTCAGTTTATTATATCTCTCTGTCTGGTCAGTTTATTATATCTCTCTGTCTGGTCAGTTTATTATATCTCTCTGTCTGGTCAGTTTATTATATCTATCTGTCTGGTCAGTTTATTATATCTCTCTGTCTGGTCAGTTTATTATGTCTCTCTGTCTGGTCAGTTTATTATATCTCTCTGTCTGGTCAGTTTATTATATCTCTCTGTCTGGTCAGTTTATTATATCTCTCTGTCTGGTCAGTTTATTATATCTCTCTGTCTGGTCAGTTTATTATATCTCTCTGTCTGGTCAGTTTATTATATCTCTCTGTCTGGTCAGTTTATTATCTCTCTGTCTGGTCAGTTTATTATATCTCTCTGTCTGGTCAGTTTATTACATCTCTCTGTCTGGTCAGTTTATTATATCTCTCTGTCTGGTCAGTTTATTATATCTCTCTGTCTGGTCAGTTTATTATATATATCTCTCTCTATCTGGTCAGTTTATTATATCTATCTTTCTCTCTGTCTGGTCAGTTTATTATATCTCTCTATCTGTCTCTCTGTCTGGTCAGTTTATTATATCTTTCTCTCTGTCTGGTCAGTTTATTACATATATCTCTCTCTCTATCTGGTCAGTTTGTTATATCTCTCTGTCTGGTCAGTGTATTATATCTCTCTGTCTGGTCAGTTTATTACATCTCTCTGTCTGGTCAGTTTATTATATCTCTCTGTCTGGTCAGTTTATTACATCTCTCTGTCTGGTCAGTTTATTATATCTCTCTGTCTGGTCAGTTTATTATATATCTCTCTCTCTCTGTCTGGTCAGTTTATTACATCTCTCTGTCTGGTCAGTTTATTATATCTCTCTGTCTGGTCAGTTTATTATATCTCTCTGTCTGGTCAGTTTATTATATCTCTCTGTCTGGTCAGTTTATTATATCTCTCTGTCTGGTCAGTTTATTATATCTCTCTGTCTGGTCAGTTTATTATATCTCTCTGTCTGGTCAGTTTATTATATCTCTCTGTCTGGTCAGTTTATTATATCTCTCTGTCTGGTCAGTTTATTATATCTCTCTGTCTGGTCAGTTTATTATATCTCTCTGTCTGGTCAGTTTATTATATCTCTCTGTCTGGTCAGTTTATTATATCTCTCTGTCTGGTCAGTTTATTATATATATCTCTCTCTATCTGGTCAGTTTATTATATCTATCTTTCTCTCTGTCTGGTCAGTTTATTATATCTCTCTATCTGTCTCTCTGTCTGGTCAGTTTATTATATCTTTCTCTCTGTCTGGTCAGTTTATTACATATATCTCTCTCTCTATCTGGTCAGTTTGTTATATCTCTCTGTCTGGTCAGTGTATTATATCTCTCTGTCTGGTCAGTTTATTATATATATCTATCTGTCTCTCTATCTGGTCAGTTTATTATATCTATCTCTCACTCTGTCTGGTCAGTTTATTATATCTCTCTGTCTGGTCAGTTTATTATATCTCTCTGTCTGGTCAGTTTATTATATCTCTCTGTCTGTTCAGTTTATTATATCTCTCTGTCTGGTCAGTTTATTATCTCTCTCTCTATGTCTGGTCAGTTTATTATATCTCTCTGTCTGGTCAGTTTATTATATCTCTCTGTCTGGTCAGTTTATTATATATATCTCTGTCTGGTCAGTTTATTATATCTCTCTGTCTGGTCAGTTTATTATATCTCTCTGTCTGTTCAGTTTATTATATCTCTCTGTCTGGTCAGTTTATTATCTCTCTCTCTATGTCTGGTCAGTTTATTATATCTCTCTGTCTGGTCAGTTTATTATATCTCTCTGTCTGGTCAGTTTATTATATCTCTCTGTCTGGTCAGTTTATTATATCTCTCTGTCTGGTCAGTTTATTATATCTCTCTGTCTGGTGAGTTTATTATATATATCTATCTGTCTCTCTGTCTGGTCAGTTTATTATATATATCTATCTCTCTCTGTCTGGTCAGTTTATTATATCTATCTGTCTGGTCAGTTTATTATATCTCTCTATCTGTCTCTCTGTCTGGTCAGTTTATTACATATATCTCTGTCTGGTCAGTTTATTACATATATCTCTCTCTCTCTGTCTGGTCAGTTTATTATATCTATCTGTCTGGTCAGTTTATTATATCTCTCTATCTGTCTCTCTGTCTGGTCAGTTTATTACATATATCTCTCTCTCTCTGTCTGGTCAGTTTATTATATCTATATGTCTGGTCAGTTTATTCTATTTCTCTATCTGTCTCTCTGTCTGGTCAGTTTATTATATCTCTCTGTCTGGTCAGTTTATTATATCTATCTATCTGGTCAGTTTATTATATCTATCTGTCTCTCTGTCTGGTCAGTTTATTATATCTCTCTATCTGTCTCTCTGTCTGGTCAGTTTATTATATATATCCATCTGTCTCTCTGTCTGGTCAGATTATTATATCTTTCTCTCTGTCTGGTCAGTTTATTACATATATCTCTCTCTCTATCTGGTCAGTTTATTATATCTCTCTGTCTGGTCAGTTTATTATATATATCTATCTGTCTCTCTATCTGGTCAGTTTATCATATATCTCTCTCTCTCTGTCTGGTCAGTTTATTATATATATCTCTCTGTCTGGTCAGTTTATTATATCTCTCTGTCTGGTCAGTTTATTATATCTCTCTGTCTGGTCAGTTTATTATATGTCTCTGTCTGGTCAGTTTATTATATCTCTCTGTCTCTCTGTCTGGTCAGTTTATTATATCTCTCTGTCTGGTCAGTTTATTATATCTCTCTGTCTGGTCAGTTTATTATATCTCTCTGTCTGGTCAGTTTATTATATCTCTCTGTCTGGTCAGTTTATTATCTCTCTCTCTATGTCTGGTCAGTTTATTATATCTCTCTGTCTGGTCAGTTTATTATATCTCTCTGTCTCTCTGTCTGGTCAGTTTATTATATCTCTCTGTCTGGTCAGTTTATTATATCTCTCTGTCTGGTCAGTTTATTATATCTCTCTGTCTGGTCAGTTTATTATATCTCTCTGTCTGTTCAGTTTATTATATCTCTCTGTCTGGTCAGTTTATTATCTCTCTCTCTATGTCTGGTCAGTTTATTATATCTCTCTGTCTGGTCAGTTTTTTTATATCACTCTGTCTGGTCAGTTTATTATATCTCTCTGTCTGGTGAGTTTATTATATCTCTCTGTCTGGTCAGTTTATTATATCTCTCTGTCTGGTCAGTTTATTATATCTCTCTGTCTGGTCAGTTTATTATATCTCTCTGTCTGGTCAGTTTATTATATCTCTCTGTCTGGTCAGTTTATTATATCTCTCTGTCTGGTCAGTTTATTATATCTCTCTGTCTGGTGAGTTTATTATATATATCTATCTGTCTCTCTGTCTGGTCAGTTTATTATATATATCTATCTCTCTCTCTGTCTGGTCAGTTTATTACATATCTCTCTCTCTCTCTGTCTGGTCAGTTTATTATATCTATCTGTCTGGTCAGTTTATTATATCTCTCTATCTGTCTCTCTGTCTGGTCAGTTTATTACATATATCTCTCTCTCTCTGTCTGGTCAGTTTATTATATCTATATGTCTGGTCAGTTTATTCTATTTCTCTATCTGTCTCTCTGTCTGGTCAGTTTATTATATCTCTCTGTCTGGTCAGTTTATTATATCTATCTATCTGGTCAGTTTATTATATCTATCTGTCTCTCTGTCTGGTCAGTTTATTATATCTCTCTATCTGTCTCTCTGTCTGGTCAGTTTATTATATATATCCATCTGTCTCTCTGTCTGGTCAGATTATTATATCTTTCTCTCTGTCTGGTCAGTTTATTACATATATCTCTCTCTCTATCTGGTCAGTTTATTATATCTCTCTGTCTGGTCAGTTTATTATATATATCTATCTGTCTCTCTATCTGGTCAGTTTATTATATCTCTCTGTCTGGTCAGTTTATTATATATATCTCTCTGTCCGGTCAGTTTATTATATCTCTCTGTCTGGTCAGTTTATTATATCTCTCTGTCTGGTCAGTTTATTACATATATCTCTCTCTCTATCTGGTCAGTTTATTATATCTCTCTGTCTGGTCAGTTTATTATATATATCTATCTGTCTCTCTATCTGGTCAGTTTATTATATCTCTCTGTCTGGTCAGTTTATTATATATATCTCTCTGTCCGGTCAGTTTATTATATATATCTATCTGTCTCTCTATCTGGTCAGTTTATTATATCTCTCTGTCTGGTCAGTTTATTATATCTCTCTGTCTGGTCAGTTTATTATATCTCTCTGTCTGGTCAGTTTATTATATCTCTCTGTCTGGTCAGTTTATTATATGTCTCTGTCTGGTCAGTTTATTATATCTCTCTGTCTCTCTGTCTGGTCAGTTTATTATATCTCTCTCTGTCTGGTCAGTTTATTATATCTCTCTCTCTGTCTGGTCAGTTTATTATATCTCTCTGTCTGTCTGGTCAGTTTATTATATCTCTCTGTCTGGTCAGTTTATTATATGTCTCTGTCTGGTCAGTTTATTATATCTCTCTCTCTGTCTGGTCAGTTTATTATATCTCTCTGTCTGGTCAGTTTATTATATCTCTCTGTCTGGTCAGTTTATTATATCTCTCTGTCTGGTCAGTTTATTATATCTCTCTGTCTGGTCAGTTTATTATATGTCTCTGTCTGGTCAGTTTATTATATCTCTCTGTCTGGTCAGTTTATTATATCTCTCTGTCTCTCTGTCTGGTCAGTTTATTATATCTCTCTCTGTCTGGTCAGTTTATTATATCTCTCTGTCTGGTCAGTTTATTATATCTCTCTGTCTGGTCAGTTTATTATATGTCTCTGTCTGGTCAGTTTATTATATATATCTATCTCTCTCTCTGTCTGGTCAGTTTATTACATATATCTCTCTCTCTCTGTCTGGTCAGTTTATTATATCTATATGTCTGGTCAGTTTATTATATTTCTCTATCTGTCTCTCTGTCTGGTCAGTTTATTATATCTCTCTGTCTGGTCAGTTTATTATATCTCTCTGTCTGGTCAGTTTATTATATCTCTCTGTCTGGTCAGTTTATTATATCTTTCTCTCTGTCTGGTCAGTTTATTATATCTCTCTGTCTGGTGAGTTTATTATATATATCTATCTGTCTCTCTGTCTGGTCAGTTTATTATATATATCTATCTCTCTCTCTCTGTCTGGTCAGTTTATTACATATATCTCTCTCTATCTGGTCAGTTTATTATATATATCTCTCTGTCTGGTCAGTTTATTATATCTCTCTGTCTGGTCAGTTTATTATATCTTTCTCTCTGTCTGGTCAGTTTATTATATCTCTCTGTCTGGTCAGTTTATTATATCTCTCTGTCTGGTCAGTTTATTATATCTCTCTGTCTGGTCAGTTTATTATATCTCTCTGTCTGGTCAGTTTATTATATCTCTCTGTCTGGTCAGTTTATTATATCTCTCTGTCTGGTCAGTTTGTTATATCTCTCTGTCTGGTCAGTTTATTATATCTCTGTCTGGTCAGTTTATTATATCTCTCTCTCTCTGTCTGGTCAGGTTATTATATCTCTCTGTCTGGTCAGTTTATTATATCTCTGTGTCTGGTCAGTTTATTATATCTCTCTCTCTGTCTGGTCAGTTTATTATATCTCTCTGTCTGGTCAGTTTATTATATCTCTGTCTGGTCAGTTTATTACATCTCTCTGTCTGGTCAGGTTATTATCTCTCTCTGTCTGGTCAGTTTATTATATCTCTCTGTCTGGTCAGTTTATTATATCTCTCTGTCTGGTCAGTTTATTATATCTCTCTGTCTGGTCAGTTTATTATATCTCTCTGTCTGGTCAGTTTATTATATCTCTCTGTCTCTCTGTCTGGTCAGTTTATTATATCTCTCTGTCTGGTCAGTTTATTATCTCTCTCTCTCTGTCTGTTCAGTTTATTATATCTCTCTGTCTGGTCAGTTTATGATATCTCTCTGTCTCTCTGTCTGGTCAGTTTATTATATCTCTCTGTCTGGTCAGTTTATTATCTCTCTCTCTATGTCTGGTCAGTTTATTATATCTCTCTGTCTGGTCAGTTTATTATATCTCTCTGTCTGGTCAGTTTATTATATCTCTCTCTCTGTCTGGTCAGTTTATTATATCTCTCTCTCTCTGTCTGGTCAGTTTATTATATCTCTCTGTCTGGTCAGTTTATTATATCTCTCTGTCTGGTCAGTTTATTATATCTCTCTGTCTGGTCAGTTTATTATATCTCTCTGTCTGGTCAGTTTATTATATCTCTCTGTCTGGTCAGTTTATTATATCTCTCTGTCTGGTCAGTTTATTATATCTCTCTGTCTGGTCAGTTTATTATATCTCTCTGTCTGGTGAGTTTATTATATATATCTATCTGTCTCTCTGTCTGGTCAGTTTATTATATCTCTCTATCTGTCTCTCTGTCTGGTCAGTTTATTACATATATCTCTGTCTGGTCAGTTTATTACATATATCTCTCTCTCTCTGTCTGGTCAGTTTATTATATCTATCTGTCTGGTCAGTTTATTATATCTCTCTATCTGTCTCTCTGTCTGGTCAGTTTATTACATATCTCTCTCTCTCTCTGTCTGGTCAGTTTATTATATCTATATGTCTGGTCAGTTTATTCTATTTCTCTATCTGTCTCTCTGTCTGGTCAGTTTATTATATCTCTCTGTCTGGTCAGTTTATTATATCTATCTATCTGGTCAGTTTATTATATCTATCTGTCTCTCTGTCTGGTCAGTTTATTATATCTCTCTATCTGTCTCTCTGTCTGGTCAGTTTATTATATATATCCATCTGTCTCTCTGTCTGGTCAGATTATTATATCTTTCTCTCTGTCTGGTCAGTTTATTACATATATCTCTCTCTCTATCTGGTCAGTTTATTATATCTCTCTGTCTGGTCAGTTTATTATATATATCTATCTGTCTCTCTATCTGGTCAGTTTATCATATATCTCTCTCTCTCTGTCTGGTCAGTTTATTATATCTCTCTGTCTGGTCAGTTTATTATATCTCTCTGTCTGGTCAGTTTATTATATCTCTCTGTCTGGTCAGTTTATTATATCTCTCTGTCTGGTCAGTTTATTATATCTCTCTGTCTGGTCAGTTTATTATCTCTCTCTCTATGTCTGGTCAGTTTATTATATCTCTCTGTCTGGTCAGTTTATTATATCTCTCTGTCTGGTCAGTTTATTATATCTCTCTGTCTGGTCAGTTTATTATATCTCTCTGTCTGGTCAGTTTATTATATCTCTCTGTCTGGTCAGTTTATTATATCTCTCTGTCTGGTCAGTTTATTATATCTCTCTGTCTGGTCAGTTTATTATATCTCTCTGTCTGGTCAGTTTATTATATCTCTCTGTCTGGTCAGTTTATTATATCTCTCTGTCTGTTCAGTTTATTATATCTCTCTGTCTGGTCAGTTTATTATCTCTCTCTCTATGTCTGGTCAGTTTATTATATCTCTCTGTCTGGTCAGTTTTTTTATATCACTCTGTCTGGTCAGTTTATTATATCTCTCTGTCTGGTCAGTTTATTATATCTCTCTGTCTGGTCAGTTTATTATATCTCTCTGTCTGGTCAGTTTATTATATCTCTCTGTCTGGTGAGTTTATTATATATATCTATCTGTCTCTCTGTCTGGTCAGTTTATTATATATATCTATCTCTCTCTCTGTCTGGTCAGTTTATTATATCTCTCTGTCTGGTCAGTTTATTATATCTCTCTGTCTGGTCAGTTTATTATATCACTCTGTCTGGTCAGTTTATTATATCTCTCTGTCTGGTGAGTTTATTATATATATCTATCTGTCTCTCTGTCTGGTCAGTTTATTATATATATCTATCTCTCTCTCTGTCTGGTCAGTTTATTACATATCTCTCTCTCTCTCTGTCTGGTCAGTTTATTATATCTATCTGTCTGGTCAGTTTATTATATCTCTCTATCTGTCTCTCTGTCTGGTCAGTTTATTACATATATCTCTCTCTCTCTGTCTGGTCAGTTTATTATATCTATATGTCTGGTCAGTTTATTCTATTTCTCTATCTGTCTCTCTGTCTGGTCAGTTTATTATATCTCTCTGTCTGGTCAGTTTATTATATCTATCTATCTGGTCAGTTTATTATATCTATCTGTCTCTCTGTCTGGTCAGTTTATTATATCTCTCTATCTGTCTCTCTGTCTGGTCAGTTTATTATATATATCCATCTGTCTCTCTGTCTGGTCAGATTATTATATCTTTCTCTCTGTCTGGTCAGTTTATTATATATATCCATCTGTCTCTCTGTCTGGTCAGATTATTATATCTTTCTCTCTGTCTGGTCAGATTATTATATCTTTCTCTCTGTCTGGTCAGTTTATTATATCTCTCTATCTGGTCAGTTTATTATATCTCTCTGTCTGGTCAGTTTATTATATATATCTATCTGTCTCTCTATCTGGTCAGTTTATTATATCTCTCTGTCTGGTCAGTTTATTATATATATCTCTCTGTCCGGTCAGTTTATTATATCTCTCTGTCTGGTCAGTTTATTATATCTCTCTGTCTGGTCAGTTTATTATATCTCTCTGTCTGGTCAGTTTATTATATGTCTCTGTCTGGTCAGTTTATTATATCTCTCTGTCTCTCTGTCTGGTCAGTTTATTATATCTCTCTGTCTGGTCAGTTTATTATCTCTCTCTCTATGCCTGGTCAGTTTATTATATCTCTCTGTCTGGTCAGTTTTTTTTATATCTCTCTGTCTGGTCAGTTTATTATATCTCTCTGTCTGGTCAGTTTATTATATGTCTCTGTCTGGTCAGTTTATTATATATATCTATCTCTCTCTCTGTCTGGTCAGTTTATTACATATATCTCTCTCTCTCTGTCTGGTCAGTTTATTATATCTATATGTCTGGTCAGTTTATTATATTTCTCTATCTGTCTCTCTGTCTGGTCAGTTTATTATATCTCTCTGTCTGGTCAGTTTATTATGTCTCTCTGTCTGGTCAGTTTATTATATCTCTCTGTCTGGTCAGTTTATTATGTCTCTCTGTCTGGTCAGTTTATTATATCTCTCTGTCTGGTCAGTTTATTATGTCTCTCTGTCTGGTCAGTTTATTATATCTCTCTGTCTGGTCAGTTTATTATATCTTTCTCTCTGTCTGGTCAGTTTATTATATCTCTCTGTCTGGTGAGTTTATTATATATATCTATCTGTCTCTCTGTCTGGTCAGTTTATTATATATATCTATCTCTCTCTCTCTGTCTGGTCAGTTTATTACATATATCTCTCTCTATCTGGTCAGTTTATTATATATATCTCTCTGTCTGGTCAGTTTATTATATCTCTCTGTCTGGTCAGTTTATTATATCTTTCTCTCTGTCTGGTCAGTTTATTATATCTCTCTGTCTGGTCAGTTTATTATATCTCTCTGTCTGTTCAGTTTATTATATCTCTCTGTCTGGTCAGTTTATTATATCTCTCTGTCTGGTCAGTTTATTATATCTCTCTCTCTCTCTGTCTGGTCAGTTTATTATATCTCTGTCTGGTCAGTTTATTATATCTCTCTCTCTCTGTCTGGTCAGGTTATTATATCTCTCTGTCTGGTCAGTTTATTATATCTCTCTGTCTGGTCAGTTTATTATATCTCTCTCTCTGTCTGGTCAGTTTATTATATCTCTCTGTCTGGTCAGTTTATTATATCTCTGTCTGGTCAGTTTATTACATCTCTCTGTCTGGTCAGGTTATTATATCTCTCTGTCTGGTCAGTTTATTATATCTCTCTGTCTGGTCAGTTTATTATATCTCTCTCTCTCTGTCTGGTCAGTTTATTATATCTCTCTGTCTGGTCAGTTTATTATATCTCTCTGTCTGGTCAGGTTATTATATCTCTCTGTCTGGTCAGTTTATTATATCTCTCTGTCTGGTCAGTTTATTATATCTCTCTGTCTGGTCAGTTTATTATATCTCTCTCTCTGGTCAGTTTATTATATCTCTCTGTCTGGTCAGTTTATGATATCTCTCTGTCTCTCTGTCTGGTCAGTTTATTATATCTCTCTGTCTGGTCAGTTTATTATCTCTCTCTCTATGTCTGGTCAGTTTATTATATCTCTCTGTCTGGTCAGTTTATTATATCTCTCTGTCTGGTCAGGTTATTATCTCTCTCTCTGTCTGGTCAGTTTATTATATCTCTCTGTCTGATCAGTTTATTATATCTCTCTGTCTGGTCAGTTTATTATATCTCTCTGTCTGGTCAGTTTATTATATCTCTCTGTCTGGTCAGTTTATTATATCTCTCTGTCTGGTCAGTTTATTATATCTCTCTGTCTGGTCAGTTTATTATATCTCTCTGTCTGGTCAGTTTATTATATCTCTCTGTCTGGTCAGTTTATTATATCTCTCTGTCTGGTCAGTTTATTATATCTCTCTGTCTGGTCAGTTTATTATATCTCTCTGTCTGGTGAGTTTATTATATATATCTATCTGTCTCTCTGTCTGGTCAGTTTATTATATATATCTATCTCTCTCTCTGTCTGGTCAGTTTATTACATATATCTCTCTCTCTCTGTCTGGTCAGTTTATTATATCTATATGTCTGGTCAGTTTGTTATATTTCTCTATCTGTCTCTCTGTCTGGTCAGTTTATTATATCTCTCTGTCTGGTCAGTTTATTATATCTATCTATCTGGTCAGTTTATTATATCTATCTGTCTCTCTGTCTGGTCAGTTTATTATATCTATCTGTCTCTCTGTCTGGTCAGTTTATTATATCTCTCTATCTGTCTCTCTGTCTGGTCAGTTTATTATATATATCTATCTGTCTCTCTATCTGGTCAGTTTATTATATATCTCTCTCTCTCTCTGTCTGGTCAGTTTATTATATATCTCTCTCTCTCTCTGTCTGGTCAGTTTATTATATATCTCTCTCTCTGTCTGGTCAGTTTATTATATATATCTCTCTGTCTGGTCAGTTTATTATATATATCTCTCTGTCTGGTCAGTTTATTATATATCTCTGTCTGGTCAGTTTATTATATATATCTCTCTGTCTGGTCAGTTTATTATATCTCTCTGTCTGGTCAGTGTATTATATCTCTCTGTCTGGTCAGTTTATTATATCTCTCTGTCTGGTCAGTTTATTATATATCTCTCTCTCTCTCTGTCTGGTCAGTTTATTATATATCTCTCTCTCTGTCTGGTCAGTTTATTATATATCTCTCTCTCTGTCTGGTCAGTTTATTATATCTCTCTGTCTGGTCAGTTTATTATATCTCTCTGTCTGGTCAGTTTATTATATCTCTCTGTCTGGTCAGTTTATTATATCTCTCTGTCTGGTCAGTTTATTATATCTCTCTGTCTGGTCAGTTTATTATATCTCTCTGTCTGGTCAGTTTATTATATCTCTCTGTCTGGTCAGTTTATTATATCTCTCTGTCTGGTCAGTTTATTATATCTCTCTGTCTCTCTGTCTGGTCAGTTTATTATATCTCTCTGTCTGGTCAGTTTATCTCTCTCTGTCTGGTCAGTTTATTATATATATCTATCTGTCTCTCTGTCTGGTCAGTTTATTATATCTCTCTGTCTGGTCAGTTTATTATATATATCTATCTGTCTCTCTGTCTGGTCAGTTTATTATATATATCTATCTCTCTCTCTATCTGGTCAGTTTATTATATCTATCTCTCTCTCTATCTGGTCAGTTTATTATATCTATCTCTCTCTCTATCTGGTCAGTTTATTATATCTCTCTGTCTGGTCAGTTTATTATATCTCTCTGTCTGGTCAGTTTATTATATATATCTGTCTGGTCAGTTTATTATATCTCTCTCTCTGTCTGGTCAGTTTATTATATCTCTCTGTCTGGTCAGTTTATTATATCTCTCTGTCTGGTCAGTTTATTATATATATCTATCTGTCTCTCTGTCTGGTCAGTTTATTATATATATCTATCTCTCTCTCTCTGTCTGGTCAGTTTATTACATATATCTCTCTCTATCTGGTCAGTTTATTATATCTATCTTTCTCTCTGTCTGGTCAGTTTATTATATCTATCTATCTGGTCAGTTTATTATATCTATCTTTCTCTCTATCTGGTCAGTTTATTTTATCTATCTTTCTCTCTGTCTGGTCAGTTTATTATATATCTCTATCTGTCTCTCTGTCTGGTCAGTTTATTATATATATCTATCTGTCTCTCTGTCTGGTCAGTTTATTATATATATCTTTCTGTCTCTCTGTCTGGTCAGTTTATTATATATATCTATCTCTCTCTCTCTGTCTGGTCAGTTTATTACATATATCTCTCTCTCTCTCTGTCTGGTCAGTTTATTATATCTCTCTGTCTGGTCAGTTTATTATATATATCTATCTGTCTCTCTATCTGGTCAGTTTATTATATCTATCTCTCTCTCTGTCTGGTCAGTTTATTATATATATCTCTATCTGTCTGGTCAGTTTATTATATATATCTTTCTGTCTGGTCAGTTTATTATTTCTCTCTGTCTGGTCAGTTTATTATATCTCTCTGTCTGGTCAGTTTATTATATCTCTCTGTCTCTCTGTCTGGTCAGTTTATTATATCTCTCTGTCTGGTCAGTTTATTATCTCTCTGTCTGGTCAGTTTATTATATCTCTCTGTCTGGTGAGTTTATTATATATATCTATCTCTCTCTCTCTGTCTGGTCAGTTTATTATATCTATCTGTCTGGTCAGTTTATTATATCTCTCTATCTGTCTCTCTGTCTGGTCAGTTTATTACATATATCTCTCTCTCTCTGTCTGGTCAGTTTATTATATCTATATGTCTGGTCAGTTTATTATATTTCTCTATCTGTCTCTCTGTCTGGTCAGTTTATTTTATCTATCTATCTGGTCAGTTTATTATATCTATCTGTCTCTCTGCCTGGTCAGTTTATTATATCTCTCTATCTGTCTCTCTGTCTGGTCAGTTTATTATATATATCTATCTGTCTCTCTGTCTGGTCAGATTATTATATCTTTCTCTCTGTCTGGTCAGTTTATTACATATATCTCTCTCTCTATCTGGTCAGTTTATTATATCTCTCTGTCTGGTCAGTGTATTATATCTCTCTGTCTGGTCAGTTTATTATATATATCTATCTGTCTCTCTATCTGGTCAGTTTATTACATATATATCTCTCTCTATCTGGTCAGTTTATTATATCTCTCTGTCTGGTCAGTTTATTATATCTCTCTGTCTGATCAGTTTATTATATATATCTCTCTGTCTGGTCAGTTTATTATATCTCTCTGTCTGGTCAGTTTATTATATCTCTATGTCTGGTCAGTTTATTATATCTCTGTCTGGTCAGTTTATTATATATATCTCTCTGTCTGGTCAGTTTATTATATCTCTCTGTCTGGTCAGTTTATTATATATATCTCTCTGTCTGGTCAGTTTATTATATCTCTCTGTCTGGTCAGTTTATTGTATCTCTCTGTCTGGTCAGTTTATTATATCTCTCTGTCTGGTCAGTTTATTATATCTCTCTCTGTCTGGTCAGTTTATTATCTCTCTCTCTCTCTGTCAGGTCAGTTTATTATATCTCTGTCTGGTCAGTTTATTATATATATCTCTCTGTCTGGTCAGTTTATTATATCTCTCTGTCTGGTCAGTTTATTGTATCTCTCTGTCTGGTCAGTTTATTATATCTCTCTGTCTGGTCAGTTTATTATATCTCTCTCTGTCTGGTCAGTTTATTATCTCTCTCTCTCTCTGTCAGGTCAGTTTATTATATCTCTCTGTCTGGTCAGTTTATTATATCTCTCTGTCTGGTCAGTTTATTATATCTCTCTGTCTGGTCAGTTTATTATATCTCTCTCTCTCTCTGTCTGGTCAGTTTATTATATCTCTCTGTCTGGTCAGTTTATTATATCTCTCTGTCTGGTCAGTTTATTATATCTCTCTGTCTGGTCAGTTTATTATATCTCTCTGTCTGTCTGGTCAGTTTATTATATCTCTCTGTCTGGTCAGTTTATTATATCTCTCTGTCTGGTCAGTTTATTATATCTCTCTGTCTGTCTGGTCAGTTTATTATATCTCTCTATCAGGTCAGTTTATTATATCTCTCTATCTGTCTCTCTGTCTGGTCAGATTATTATATCTTTCTCTCTGTCTGGTCAGTTTATTATATCTCTCTATCAGGTCAGTTTATTATATCTCTCTGTCTGGTCAGTGTATTATATCTCTCTGTCTGGTCAGTTTATTATATATCTCTCTCTCTCTGTCTGGTCTGTTTATTATATCTCTGTCTGGTCAGTTTATTATATATCTCTCTCTCTGTCTGGTCAGTTTATTATATATATCTTTCTGTCTGGTCAGTTTATTATTTCTCTCTGTCTGGTCAGTTTATTATATCTCTCTGTCTGGTCAGTTTATTATATCTCTATGTCTGGTCAGTTTATTATATCTCTCTGTCTCTCTGTCTGGTCAGTTTATTATATCTCTCTGTCTGGTCAGTTTATTATCTCTCTGTCTGGTCAGTTTATTATATCTCTCTGTCTGGTGAGTTTATTATATATATCTATCTCTCTCTCTCTGTCTGGTCAGTTTATTATATATATCTATCTGTCTCTGTCTGGTCAGTTTATTGTATCTATCTGTCTGGTCAGTTTATTATATCTCTCTATCTGTCTCTCTGTCTGGTCAGTTTATTACATATATCTCTCTCTCTCTGTCTGGTCAGTTTATTATATCTATATGTCTGGTCAGTTTATTAAATTTCTCTATCTGTCTCTCTGTCTGGTCAGTTTATTTTATCTATCTATCTGGTCAGTTTATTATATCTATCTGTCTCTCTGCCTGGTCAGTTTATTATATCTCTCTATCTGTCTCTCTGTCTGGTCAGTTTATTATATATATCTATCTGTCTCTCTGTCTGGTCAGATTATTATATCTTTCTCTCTGTCTGGTCAGTTTATTACATATATCTCTCTCTCTATCTGGTCAGTTTATTATATCTCTCTGTCTGGTCAGTGTATTATATCTCTCTGTCTGGTCAGTTTATTATATCTTTCTCTCTGTCTGGTCAGTTTATTATATCTCTGTCTGGTCAGTTTATTATATCTCTCTGTCTGGTCAGTTTATTATATCTCTCTGTCTGGTCAGTTTATTATATATATCTATCTGTCTCTCTATCTGGTCAGTTTATTACATATATCTCTCTCTCTATCTGGTCAGTTTATTATATCTCTCTGTCTGGTCAGTTTATTATATCTCTCTGTCTGGTCAGTTTATTATATCTCTCTGTCTGGTCAGTTTATTATATCTCTCTGTCTGGTCAGTTTATTATATCTCTCTGTCTGGTCAGTTTATTATATCTCTCTGTCTGGTCAGTTTATTATATCTCTCTGTCTGGTCAGTTTATTATATCTCTCTGTCTGGTCAGTTTATTGTATCTCTCTGTCTGGTCAGTTTATTATATCTCTCTGTCTGGTCAGTTTATTATATCTCTCTCTGTCTGGTCAGTTTATTATATCTCTCTCTCTCTGTCAGGTCAGTTTATTATATCTCTCTGTCTGGTCAGTTTATTATATCTCTCTGTCTGGTCAGTTTATTATATCTCTCTGTCTGGTCAGTTTATTATATCTCTCTGTCTGGTCAGTTTATTATATCTCTCTGTCTGGTCAGTTTATTATATCTCTCTGTCTGGTCAGTTTATTATATCTCTCTGTCTGGTCAGTTTATTATATCTCTCTGTCTGTCTGGTCAGTTTATTATATCTATCTATCTGGTCAGTTTATTATATCTATCTGTCTCTCTGTCTGGTCAGTTTATTATATCTCTCTATCTGTCTCTCTGTCTGGTCAGTTTATTATATCTCTCTATCTGTCTCTCTGTCTGGTCAGTTTATTATACATATCTATCTGTCTCTCTGTCTGGTCAGATTATTATATCTTTCTCTCTGTCTGGTCAGTTTATTACATATATCTCTCTCTCTATCTGGTCAGTTTATTATATCTCTCTGTCTGGTCAGTGTATTATATCTCTCTGTCTGGTCAGTTTATTATATCTCTCTGTCTGGTCAGTTTATTATATCTCTCTCTCTCTGTCTGGTCAGTTTATTATATCTCTGTCTGGTCAGTTTATTATATCTCTCTGTCTGGTCAGTTTATTATATCTCTCTGTCTGGTCAGTTTATTATATCTCTCTGTCTGGTCAGTTTATTATATCTCTCTGTCTGGTCAGTTTATTATATCTCTCTGTCTGGTCAGTGTATTATATCTTTCTCTCTCTGTCTGGTCAGTTTATTATATCTCTGTCTGGTCAGTTTATTATCTCTCTCTGTCTGGTCAGTTTATTATATCTCTCTGTCTGGTCAGTTTATTATATCTCTCTGTCTGGTCAGTGTATTATATCTCTCTCTCTCTGTCTGGTCAGTTTATTATATCTCTGTCTGGTCAGTTTATTATCTCTCTCTGTCTGGTCAGTTTATTATATCTCTCTGTCTGGTCAGTTTATTATATCTCTCTGTCTGGTCAGTGTATTATATCTCTCTGTCTGGTCAGTTTATTATATCTCTGTCTGGTCAGTTTATTATATCTCTCTGTCTGGTCAGTTTATTATATCTCTCTCTGTCTGGTCAGTTTATTATATCTCTCTCTCTCTGTCAGGTCAGTTTATTATATCTCTCTGTCTGGTCAGTTTATTATATCTCTCTGTCTGGTCAGTTTATTATATCTCTCTGTCTGGTCAGTTTATTATATCTCTCTGTCTGGTCAGTTTATTATATCTCTCTGTCTGGTCAGTTTATTATATCTCTCTGTCTGGTCAGTTTATTATATCTCTCTGTCTGGTCAGTTTATTATATCTCTCTGTCTGTCTGGTCAGTTTATTATATCTATCTATCTGGTCAGTTTATTATATCTATCTGTCTCTCTGTCTGGTCAGTTTATTATATCTCTCTATCTGTCTCTCTGTCTGGTCAGTTTATTATATCTCTATCTGTCTCTCTGTCTGGTCAGTTTATTATACATATCTATCTGTCTCTCTGTCTGGTCAGATTATTATATCTTTCTCTCTGTCTGGTCAGTTTATTACATATATCTCTCTCTCTATCTGGTCAGTTTATTATATCTCTCTGTCTGGTCAGTGTATTATATCTCTCTGTCTGGTCAGTTTATTATATCTCTCTGTCTGGTCAGTTTATTATATCTCTCTCTCTCTGTCTGGTCAGTTTATTATATCTCTGTCTGGTCAGTTTATTATATCTCTCTGTCTGGTCAGTTTATTATATCTCTCTGTCTGGTCAGTTTATTATATCTCTCTGTCTGGTCAGTTTATTATATCTCTCTGTCTGGTCAGTTTATTATATCTCTCTGTCTGGTCAGTGTATTATATCTTTCTCTCTCTGTCTGGTCAGTTTATTATATCTCTGTCTGGTCAGTTTATTATCTCTCTCTGTCTGGTCAGTTTATTATATCTCTCTGTCTGGTCAGTTTATTATATCTCTCTGTCTGGTCAGTGTATTATATCTCTCTCTCTCTGTCTGGTCAGTTTATTATATCTCTGTCTGGTCAGTTTATTATCTCTCTCTGTCTGGTCAGTTTATTATATCTCTCTGTCTGGTCAGTTTATTATATCTCTCTGTCTGGTCAGTGTATTATATCTCTCTGTCTGGTCAGTTTATTATATCTCTGTCTGGTCAGTTTATTATATCTCTCTCTCTCTGTCTGGTCAGTTTATTATATATATCTCTCTCTCTGTCTGGTCAGTTTATTATATATCTCTCTCTCTTTCTGGTCAGTTTATTATATCTCTGTCTGGTCAGTTTATTATATATATCTCTCTGTCTGGTCAGTTTATTATATCTCTCTGTCTGGTCAGTTTATTATATCTCTCTGTCTGGTCAGTTTATTATATCTCTCTGTCTGGTCAGTTTATTATATCTCTCTGTCTGTCTGGTCAGTTTATTATATCTATCTATCTGGTCAGTTTATTATATCTATCTGTCTCTCTGTCTGGTCAGTTTATTATATCTCTCTATCTGTCTCTCTGTCTGGTCAGTTTATTATATCTCTCTATCTGTCTCTCTGTCTGGTCAGTTTATTATACATATCTATCTGTCTCTCTGTCTGGTCAGATTATTATATCTTTCTCTCTGTCTGGTCAGTTTATTACATATATCTCTCTCTCTATCTGGTCAGTTTATTATATCTCTCTGTCTGGTCAGTGTATTATATCTCTCTGTCTGGTCAGTTTATTATATATCTCTCTCTCTTTCTGGTCAGTTTATTATATCTCTCTGTCTGTCTGGTCAGTTTATTATATCTATCTATCTGGTCAGTTTATTATATCTATCTGTCTCTCTGTCTGGTCAGTTTATTATATCTCTCTATCTGTCTCTCTGTCTGGTCAGTTTATTATATCTCTCTATCTTTCTCTCTGTCTGGTCAGTTTATTACATATATCTCTCTCTCTATCTGGTCAGTTTATTATATCTCTCTGTCTGGTCAGTTTATTATCTCTCTCTGTCTGGTCAGTTTATTATATCTCTCTGTCTGGTCAGTTTATTATATCTCTCTGTCTGGTCAGTTTATTATATCTCTCTCTCTCTGTCTGGTCAGTTTATTATATATATCTCTCTCTTTCTGGTCAGTTTATTATATCTCTGTCTGGTCAGTTTATTATATATATCTCTCTGTCTGGTCAGTTTATTATATCTCTCTGTCTGGTCAGTTTATTATATCTCTCTGTCTGGTCAGTTCATTATATCTCTCTGTCTGGTCAGTTTATTATATATCTCTCTCTCTTTCTGGTCAGTTTATTATATCTCTGTCTGGTCAGTTTATTATATATATCTCTCTGTCTGGTCAGTTTATTATATCTCTCTGTCTGGTCAGTTTATTATATCTCTCTGTCTGGTCAGTTCATTATATCTCTCTGTCTGGTCAGTTTATTATATCTCTCTGTCTGGTCAGTTTATTATATCTCTCTGTCTGGTCAGTTTATTATATCTTTCTCTCTGTCTGGTCAGTTTATTATATCTCTCTCTCTCTGTCTGGTCAGTTTATTATATATATCTCTCTCTCTGTCTGGTCAGTTTATTATATATCTCTCTCTCTTTCTGGTCAGTTTATTATATCTCTGTCTGGTCAGTTTATTATATATATCTCTCTGTCTGGTCAGTTTATTATATCTCTCTGTCTGGTCAGTTTATTATATCTCTCTGTCTGGTCAGTTTATTATATCTCTCTGTCTGGTCAGTTTATTATATCTCTCTGTCTGGTCAGTTTTTTATATCTCTCTCTCTCTGTCTGGTCTGTTTATTATATCTCTGTCTGGTCAGTTTATTATATCTCTCTCTCTCTGTCTGGTCAGTTTATTATATCTCTCTGTCTGGTCAGTTTATTATATCTCTCTCTCTGTCTGGTCAGTTTATTATATCTCTCTGTCTGGTCAGTTTATTATATCTCTCTGTCTCTCTGTCTGGTCAGTTTATTATATCTCTGTCTGGTCAGTTTATTATATCTCTCTGTCTCTCTGTCTGGTCAGTTTATTATATCTCTATGTCTGGTCAGTTTATTATATCTCTCTCTCTGTCTGGTCAGTTTATTATATCTCTCTGTCTGGTCAGGTTATTATATATCTCTCTCTGGTCAGTTTATTATGTCTCTCTGTCTGGTCAGTTTATTATGTCTCTCTGTCTGGTCAGTTTATTATATCTCTCTGTCTGGTCAGTTTATTATATATCTCTGTCTGGTCAGTTTATTATATATCTCTGTCTGGTCAGTTTATTACATCTCTCTGTCTGGTCAGTTTATTATATCTCTCTGTCTGGTCAGTTTATTATATCTCTCTCTCTCTGTCTGGTCTGTTTATTATATCTCTGTCTGGTCAGTTTATTATATCTCTCTCTCTCTGTCTGGTCAGGTTATTATATATCTCTCTCTGGTCAGTTTATTATGTCTCTCTGTCTGGTCAGTTTATTATATCTCTCTGTCTGGTCAGTTTATTATATCTCTCTCTCTGTCTGGTCAGTTTATTATATCTCTCTGTCTGGTCAGTTTATTATATCTCTCTCTCTGTCTGGTCAGTTTATTATATCTCTCTCTCTGTCTGGTCAGTTTATTACATCTCTCTGTCTGGTCAGTTTATTATATCTCTCTGTCTGGTCAGTTTATTATATCTCTCTCTCTGTCTGGTCTGTTTATTATATCTCTGTCTGGTCAGTTTATTATATCTCTCTCTCTCTGTCTGGTCAGGTTATTATATATCTCTCTCTGGTCAGTTTATTATGTCTCTCTGTCTGGTCAGTTTATTATATCTCTCTGTCTCTCTGTCTGGTCAGTTTATTATATCTATCTTTCTCTCTGTCCGGTCAGTTTATTATATCTCTCTATCTGTCTCTCTGTCTGGTCAGTTTATTATATCTATCTTTCTCTCTGTCCGGTCAGTTTATTATATCTCTCTATCTGTCTCTCTGTCTGGTCAGTTTATTATACATATCTATCTGTCTCTCTGTCTGGTCAGATTATTATATCTTTCTCTCTGTCTGGTCAGTTTATTACATATATCTCTCTCTCTATCTGGTCAGTTTATTATATCTCTCTGTCTGGTCAGTGTATTATATCTCTCTGTCTGGTCAGTTTATTATATATCTGTCTGGTCAGTTTATTATATCTCTCTCTCTCTGTCTGGTCAGTTTATTATATATATCTCTCTCTCTGTCTGGTCAGTTTATTATATATCTCTCTCTCTGTCTGGTCAGTTTATTATATCTCTGTCTGGTCAGTTTATTATATCTCTCTGTCTGGTCAGTTTATTATATCTCTCTGTCTGGTCAGGTTATTATATCTCTCTGTCTGGTCAGTTTATTATATCTCTCTGTCTGGTCAGTTTATTATATCTCTCTCTCTCTCTGTCTGGTCTGTTTATTATATCTCTGTCTGGTCAGTTTATTATATCTCTCTGTCTGGTCAGTTTATTATATATCTCTCTCTCTCTGTCTGGTCTGTTTATTATATCTCTGTCTGGTCAGTTTATTATATCTCTCTCTCTCTGTCTGGTCAGGTTATTATATCTCTCTGTCTGGTCAGTTTATTATATCTCTCTGTCTGGTCAGTTTATTATATCTCTCTGTCTCTCTGTCTGGTCAGTTTATTATATCTCTCTGTCTGGTCAGTTTATTATATATATCTCTCTGTCTGATCAGTTTATTATATCTCTCTGTCTGGTCAGTTTATTATATCTCTCTGTCTGGTCAGTTTATTATATCTCTCTGTCTGGTCAGTTTATTATATCTCTCTGTCTGGTCAGTTTATTATATCTCTCTGTCTGGTCAGTTTATTATATCTCTCTGTCTGGTCAGTTTATTATATATATCTCTCTCTGCCTGGTCAGTTTATTATATCTCTCTGTCTGGTCAGTTTATTATATATCTCTCTCTCTGCCTGGTCAGTTTATTATATCTCTCTGTCTGGTCAGTTTATTATATCTCTCTCTCTCTGTCTGGTCTGTTTATTATATCTCTCTGTCTGGTCAGCTTATTATATCTCTCTGTCTGGTCAGTTTATTATATCTCTCTGTCTGGTCAGTTTATTATATATCTCTCTCTCTCTGTCTGGTCTGTTTATTATATCTCTGTCTGGTCAGTTTATTATATCTCTCTCTCTCTGTCTGGTCAGGTTATTATATCTCTCTGTCTGGTCAGTTTATTATATCTCTCTGTCTGGTCAGTTTATTATATCTCTCTGTCTGGTCAGTTTATTATATATATCTCTCTGTCTGGTCAGTTTATTATATCTCTCTGTCTGTTCAGTTTATTATATCTCTCTGTCTGGTCAGTTTATTATATCTCTCTGTCTGGTCAGTTTATTATATCTCTGTCTGGTCAGTTTATTGTATCTCTCTGTCTGGTCAGTTTATTATATCTCTCTGTCTGGTCAGTTTATTATATCTCTCTGTCTGGTCAGTTTATTGTATCTCTCTGTCTGGTCAGTTTATTATATCTCTCTGTCTGGTCAGTTTATTATATCTCTCTGTCTGGTCAGTTTATTATATCTCTGTCTGGTCAGTTTATTATATCTCTCTCTCTCTGTCTGGTCAGGTTATTATATCTCTCTGTCTGGTCAGTTTATTATATCTCTCTGTCTGGTCAGTTTATTATATCTCTCTGTCTGGTCAGTTTATTATATCTCTCTGTCTGGTCAGTTTATTATATCTCTCTGTCTGGTCAGTTTATTATATCTCTCTGTCTGGTCAGTTTATTATATCTCTCTGTCTGGTCAGTTTATTATATCTCTCTGTCTGGTCAGTTTATTATATCTCTCTGTCTGGTCAGTTTATTATATCTCTCTGTCTGGTCAGTTTATTATATCTCTCTGTCTGGTCAGTTCATTATATCTTTCTGTCTTGTCAGTTTATTATATCTCTCTGTCTGGTCAGTTTATTATATCACTCTGTCTGGTCAGTTTATTATATCTTTCTCTCTGTCTGGTCAGTTTATTATATCTCTCTCTCTCTGTCTGGTCAGTTTATTATATCTCTCTGTCTGGTCAGTTTATTATATCTCTCTGTCTGGTCAGTTTATTATATCTCTCTGTCTGGTCAGGTTATTATATCTCTCTGTCTGGTCAGTTTATTATATCTCTCTGTCTGGTCAGTTTATTATATCTCTCTCTCTCTGCCTGGTCAGTTTATTATATCTCTCTGTCTGGTCAGTTTATTATATCTCTCTCTCTCTGTCTGGTCTGTTTATTATATCTCTCTGTCTGGTCAGCTTATTATATCTCTCTGTCTGGTCAGTTTATTATATCTCTCTGTCTGGTCAGTTTATTATATATCTCTCTCTCTCTGTCTGGTCTGTTTATTATATCTCTGTCTGGTCAGTTTATTATATCTCTCTCTCTCTGTCTGGTCAGGTTATTATATCTCTCTGTCTGGTCAGTTTATTATATCTCTCTGTCTGGTCAGTTTATTATATCTCTCTGTCTGGTCAGTTTATTATATATATCTCTCTGTCTGGTCAGTTTATTATATCTCTCTGTCTGTTCAGTTTATTATATCTCTCTGTCTGGTCAGTTTATTATATCTCTCTGTCTGGTCAGTTTATTATATCTCTGTCTGGTCAGTTTATTGTATCTCTCTGTCTGGTCAGTTTATTATATCTCTCTGTCTGGTCAGTTTATTATATCTCTCTGTCTGGTCAGTTTATTGTATCTCTCTGTCTGGTCAGTTTATTATATCTCTCTGTCTGGTCAGTTTATTATATCTCTCTGTCTGGTCAGTTTATTATATCTCTGTCTGGTCAGTTTATTATATCTCTCTCTCTCTGTCTGGTCAGGTTATTATATCTCTCTGTCTGGTCAGTTTATTATATCTCTCTGTCTGGTCAGTTTATTATATCTCTCTGTCTGGTCAGTTTATTATATCTCTCTGTCTGGTCAGTTTATTATATCTCTCTGTCTGGTCAGTTTATTATATCTCTCTGTCTGGTCAGTTTATTATATCTCTCTGTCTGGTCAGTTTATTA
Source organism: Oncorhynchus mykiss (assembly GCF_013265735.2). Taxonomy (NCBI): domain Eukaryota; kingdom Metazoa; phylum Chordata; class Actinopteri; order Salmoniformes; family Salmonidae; genus Oncorhynchus; species Oncorhynchus mykiss. The sequence goes on along the minus strand of NC_048573.1, from coordinate 1,060,730 downwards.
TATCTCTCTGTCTGGTCAGTTTATTATATCTCTCTGTCTGGTCAGTTTATTATATCTCTCTGTCTGGTCAGTTTATTATATCTCTCTGTCTGGTCAGTTCATTATATCTTTCTGTCTTGTCAGTTTATTATATCTCTCTGTCTGGTCAGTTTATTATATCACTCTGTCTGGTCAGTTTATTATATCTTTCTCTCTGTCTGGTCAGTTTATTATATCTCTCTCTCTCTGTCTGGTCAGTTTATTATATCTCTCTGTCTGGTCAGTTTATTATATCTCTCTGTCTGGTCAGTTTATTATATCTCTCTGTCTGGTCAGGTTATTATATCTCTCTGTCTGGTCAGTTTATTATATCTCTCTGTCTGGTCAGTTTATTATATCTCTCTGTCTCTCTGTCTGGTCAGTTTATTATATCTCTCTGTCTGTTCAGTTTATTATATCTCTCTGTCTGGTCAGTTTATTATATCTCTCTGTCTGGTCAGTTTATTATATCTCTCTGTCTGGTCAGTTTATTATATCTCTCTGTCTGGTCAGTTTATTATATCTCTCTGTCTGGTCAGTTTATTATATCTCTCTGTCTGGTCAGGTTATTATATCTCTCTGTCTGGTCAGTTTATTATATCTCTCTGTCTGGTCAGTTTATTATATCTCTCTGTCTCTCTGTCTGGTCAGTTTATTATATCTCTCTGTCTGGTCAGTTTATTATATCTCTCTGTCTGGTCAGTTTATTATATCTCTCTGTCTTGTCAGTTTATTATATCTCTCTGTCTGGTCAGTTTATTATATCTCTCTGTCTGGTCAGTTTATTATATCTCTCTGTCTCTCTGTCTGGTCAGTTTATTATATCTCTCTGTCTGGTCAGTTTATTATATCTCTCTGTCTGGTCAGTTTATTATATCTCTCTGTCTGGTCAGCTTATTATATCTCTCTGTCTGGTCAGTTTATTATATCTCTCTGTCTGGTCAGTTTATTATATCTCTCTCTCTCTGTCTGGTCAGTTTATTATATCTCTCTGTCTGGTCAGTTTATTATATCTCTCTGTCTTGTCAGTTTATTATATCTCTCTGTCTGGTCAGTTTATTATATCTCTCTGTCTGGTCAGGTTATTATATCTCTCTGTCTGGTCAGTTTATTATATCTCTCTGTCTGGTCAGTTTATTATATCTCTCTGTCTGGTCAGTTTATTATATCTCTCTGTCTGGTCAGTTTATTATATCTCTCTGTCTGGTCAGTTTATTATATCTCTCTCTCTCTGTCTGGTCAGGTTATTATATCTCTCTGTCTGGTCAGTTTATTATATCTCTCTGTCTGGTCAGTTTATTATATATCTCTGTCTGGTCAGTTTATTATATCTCTCTGTCTGGTCAGTTTATTATATCTTTCTCTCTGTCTGGTCAGTTTATTATATCTCTCTGTCTGGTCAGTTTATTATATCTCTCTGTCTGGTCAGGTTATTATATCTCTCTGTCTGGTCAGTTTATTATATCTCTCTGTCTGGTCAGTTTATTATATCTCTCTGTCTGGTCAGTTTATTATATCTCTCTGTCTGGTCAGGTTATTATCTCTCTCTGTCTGGTCAGTTTATTATATCTCTCTGTCTGGTCAGGTTATTATCTCTCTCTGTCTGTTCAGTTTATTATATCTCTCTGTCTGGTCAGTTTATTATATCTCTCTGTCTGGTCAGTTTATTATATTTCTCTGTCTGGTCAGTTTATTATATCTCTCTGTCTGGTCAGTTTATTATATCTCTCTGTCTGGTCAGTTTATTATATCTCTCTGTCTGGTCAGTTTATTATATCTCTCTGTCTGGTCAGTTTATTATATCTCTCTGTCTGGTCAGTTTATTATATCTCTCTGTCTGGTCAGTTTATTATATCTCTCTCTCTCTGTCTGGTCAGTTTATTATATCTCTCTGTCTGGTCAGTTTATTATATCTCTCTGTCTGGTCAGTTTATTATATATCTCTCTCTCTGTCTGGTCAGTTTATTATCTCTCTCTCTCTCTCTCTGTCTGGTCAGTTCATTATATCTATCTCTCTCTCTGTCTGGTCAGTTTATTCTGATGTTGTTCCTTTCTATCTTTAATAGAGTCTGAGAGGATTGAAGGGATGGAGATGAAGTCTTTTCCAGGGAGGAAGTCTGCTCCTGAGATGAAGCATTTACTGGCTGCTGATGAAGTCTTTACTGGGTCCTGGACCACAGAATGATGATCTGGATGAGATGGAGAGGGGAGGAAGAGTTACTATGGGCTACTATGGACAATAACTCTATGCTATAGGGTTACTATAGAGAGACTATAACTATATGCTATAGGGTTACTATAGAGAGACAATAACTATATGCTATAGGGTTACTATAGAGAGACTATAACTCTATGCTATAGGGTTACTATAGAGAGACTATAACTATATGCTATAGGGTTACTATAGAGAGACTATAACTATATGCTATAGGGTTACTATAGAGAGACTATAACTATATGCTATAGGGTTACTATAGAGAGACTATAACTATAGAGCTGGGTTACTATAGAGAGACTATAACTATATAGAGACTATAACTATAGAGAGACTATAACTATAGAGCTGAGTTACTATGGAGAGACTATAACTATAGAGCTGAGTTACTATAGAGAGACAATAACTCTATGCTATAGGGTTACTATAGAGAGACTATAACTTTTTATAGAGACCTAACCCACCTAACAAAGCTGAGTTTCTGAGTATATAACTGAGTGATATGAATCTCTTATGTCCAGTACCTGATCATCAGGTATATCAACCAGACCACAGGACTAATGTCTCCTGTTACAGACTCTCTTATGTCCAGTACCTGATCATCAGGTATATCAACCAGACCACAGGACTAATGTCTCCTGTTACAGACTCTCTTATGTCCAGTACCTGATAATCAGGTATATCAACCAGACCACAGGACTAATGTCTCCTGTTACAGACTCTCTTATGTCCAGTACCTGATCATCAGGTATATCAACCAGACCACAGGACTAATGTATCCTGGTAGTATCTGTTATAGACTCTCTTATGTCCAGTACCTGATCATCAGGTATATCAACCAGACCACAGGACTAATGTCTCCTGTTACAGACTCTCTTATGTCCAGTACCTGATCACCAGGTATATCAACCAGACCACAGGACTAATGTCTCCTGTTACAGACTCTCTTATGTCCAGTACCTGATCATCAGGTAAATCAACCAGACCACAGGACTAATGTCTCCTGTTACAGACTCTCTTATGTCCAGTACCTGATCACCAGGTATATCAACCAGACCACAGGACTAATGTCTCCTGTTACAGACTCTCTTATGTCCAGTACCTGATCATCAGGTATATCAACCAGACCACAGGACTAATGTCTCCTGTTATAGACTCTCTTATGTCCAGTACCTGATCACCAGGTATATCAACCAGACCACAGGACTAATGTCTCCTGTTACAGACTCTCTTATGTCCAGTACCTGATCACCAGGTATATCAACCAGACCACAGGACTAATGTCTCCTGTTACAGACTCTCTTATGTCCAGTACCTGATCACCAGGTATATCAACCAGACCACAGGACTAATGTCTCCTGTTACAGACTCTCTTATGTCCAGTACCTGAACATCAGGTATATCAACCAGACCACAGGACTAATGTCTCCTGGTAGAATCTGTTACAGACTCTCTTATGTCCAGTACCTGATCATCAGGTATATCAACCAGACCACAGGACTAATGTCTCCTGTTAGACTCTCTTATGTCCAGTACCTGAACATCAGGTATATCAACCAGACCACAGGACTAATGTATCCTGGTAGAATCTGTTACAGACTCTCTTATGTCCAGTACCTGATCATCAGGTATATCAACCAGACCACAGGACTCTCTTACACACGGTTTCCATGGTATCAAACACATCAAACATGTGGTTTCCATGGTTTCCATGTTTGATGCCGTTCCATTGGCTCCGTTCCAGCTGTTATAATGAGCTGTCCTCCCCTCAACAGCCTCCTGTGAACAAGACTGATAAAACCATTTGTTGAAATGTTTATATTTCTGTTTTAGCTTCAACCTGTCAGCTTCTATTGTAGCTTCAACCTGTCAGCTTCTATCGTAGCTTCACCCTGTCAGCTTCTACTGTAGCTTCAACCTGTCAGCTTCAACCTGTCAGCTTCTATTGTAGCTTCAACCTGTCAGCTTCTACTGTAGCTTCAACCTGTCAGCTTCAACCTGTCAGCTTCAACCTGTCAGCTTCTATCGTAGCTTCACCCTGTCAGCTTCTACTGTAGCTTCAACCTGTCAGCTTCAACCTGTCAGCTTCTATTGTAGCTTCAACCTGTCAGCTTCTATTGTAGCTTCAACCTGTCAGCTTCTACTGTAGCTTCAACCTGTCAGCTTCAACCTGTCAGCTTCAACCTTTCAGCTTCTATTGTAGCTTAAACCTGTCAGCTTCTATTGTAGCTTCATGTCAGCTTCTATTGTAGCTTCAACCTGTCAGCTTCTATTGTAGCTTCAACCTGTCAGCTTCTATTGTAGCTTCAACCTGTCAGCTTCTATTGTAGCTTCAACCTGTCAGCTTCTATTGTAGCTTCAACCTGTCAGCTTCTGTTGTAGCTTCAACCTGTCAGCTTCTATTGTAGCTTCAACCTGTCAGCTTCTATTGTAGCTTCATGTCAATGTGCCAGTTTTTTATTTGACTTTGTGAAGTGTTTATTTTGACTCTACTTGTTTAGTTTTCACCTTGATTATATACAGAGGGGTCCGAAGTTATTGACATCCTTGCTGAAGATTAGCAATAATGACTATATTAAATTAATAAATTGTAAATGATAATATTTTAAACTAATGCAATTGCTCAGAGATATGTTTTTGTAATGCATTTTTGTTGTAAAAGGTTAGGGGTCAAAATGATTGACAGCCCAAATCTACAGTGTGATGATGTCATTACTATGAATATAGAACCAGATACTGACCTTCTGACTAGTTTATTAATCTTTAGGGGGTCAATCATTTAGAAAATAAATACTACTTGTTAAACTAAATATTTGAATCAGATCAATCGTATTAGTATAAAATAATATAATTTACACATGTTGAGCAGATAGAGCTCAGTATTTAAATTATTTATTTATACAGTCATTATTATCTTTATCAGGGGTGTCTATAATTCCAGACCCACTGTATATTATATATTGATGTATTTATACAGTCATTATTATCTTTATCAGGGTGTCTATAATTCCAGACCCACTATGTTATATATTGATCATGTATATACAGTCATTATTATCTTTATCAAGGGTGTCTATAATTCCAGACCCCACTGTATATTATATATTGATGTATTTATACAGTCATTATTATCTTTATCAAGGGTGTCTATAATTCCAGACCTCACTGTATATTATATATTGATGTATTTAATACAGTCATTATTATCTTTATCAGGGGTGTCTATAATTCCAGACCCCACTGCATATTATATATTGATCATGTATATACAGTTGAATGGTATTTTCCATGTATTGATTATTTCTTGTTTTACTAAACTAGGACATCATTGTGTCAGAACGTGACTCCAGTGTGATATTTAACATTATTGAATGTTACTAGGTAGTGTCACTGTTTCCTTGGTAATCTGTGGTAGAGACATTATAGGTAGTGTTACTGTTTCCTTGGTAACCTGTGGTAGAGACATTATAGGTAGTGTTGCTGTTTCCTTGGTAACCTGTGGTAGAGACATTATAGGTAGTGTTACTGTTTCCTTGGTAACCTGTGGTAGAGACATTATAGGTAGTGTTACTGTTTCCTTGGTAACCTGTGGTAGAGACATTATAGGTAGTGTTACTGTTTCCTTGGTAACCTGTGGTAGACATTATAGGTAGTGTTACTGTTTCCTTGGTGACCTGTGGTAGAGACATTATAGGTAGTGTTACTGTTTCCTTGATAACCTGTGGTAGAGACATTATAGGTAGTGTTACTGTTTCCTTGGTAACCTGTGGTAGAGACATTATAGGTAGTGTCACTGTTTCCTTGGTAATCTGTGGTAGAGACATTATATGTAGTGTTACTGTTTCCTTGGTAACCTGTGGTAGAGACATTATAGGTAGTGTTGCTGTTTCCTTGGTAACCTGTGGTAGAGACATTATAGGTAGTGTTACTGTTTCCTTGGTAACCTGTGGTAGAGACATTATAGGTAGTGTTACTGTTTCCTTGGTAACCTGTGGTAGAGACATTATAGGTAGTGTTACTGTTTCCTTGGTAACCTGTGGTAGAGACATTATAGGTAGTGTTAATGTTTCCTTGGTGACCTGTGGTAGAGACATTATAGGTAGTGTTACTGTTTCCTTGGTAACCTGTGGTAGAGACATTATAGGTAGTGTTACTGTTTCCTTGGTAACCTGTGGTAGAGACATTATAGGTAGTGTTACTGTTTCCTTGGTAACCTGTGGTAGAGACATAGGTAGTGTTACTGTTTCCTTGGTAACCTGTGGTAGAGACATTATAGGTAGTGTTACTGTTTCCTTGGTGACCTGTGGTAGAGACATTATAGGTAGTGTTACTGTTTCCTTGGTAACCTGTGGTAAAGACATTATAGGTAGTGTTACTGTTTCCTTGGTGACCTGTGGTAGAGACATTTTAGGTAGTGTTACTGTTACCTTGGTAACCTGTGGTAGAGACATTATAGGTAGTGTTACTGTTTCCTTGGTAACCTGTGGTAGAGACATTATAGGTAGTGTTACCTTACTGTTTCCTTGGTAACCTGTGATAGAGACATTGTCCTCCAGGTAACAGGTCTTGTTATGATGTCATCATTATTGAACATGTGACTAGTGGGAACAAAGTGTCTCTGTCATTCTGACTGAACACTTCAAGCTGTTCAGGGACAATGGAGACGTCTCTTCCTCATCAGGACAGTTATTAGGAGTGTCATTGGGGAGGATATTCCTTCTGTTTCTATCAGCTATGGAGACAATCATCAGGAGACAGGTCATCAGTCTGTTATATAGAGTTATGGAGACAGGTCATCAGTCTGTTATATAGAGCTATGGAGACAGGTCATCAGTCTGTTATATAGAGCTATGGAGACAGGTCATCAGTCTGTTATATAGAGCTATGGAGACAGGTCATCTGGAGACAGGTCATCAGTCTGATATATAGAGCTATGGAGACAGGTCATCAGTCTGTTATATAGAGCTATGGAGACAGGTCATCAGTCTGTTATAGAGAGCTATGGAGACAGGTCATCAGTCTGTTATATAGAGCTATGGAGACAGGTCATCAGTCTGTTATATAGAGCTATGGAGACAGGTCATCTGGAGACAGGTCATCAGTCTGATATATAGAGCTATGGAGACAGGTCATCAGTCTGTTATATAGAGCTATGGAGACAGGTCATCAGTCTGTTATATAGAGCTATGGAGACAGGTCATTAGTCTGTTATATAGATCTATGGAGACAGGTCATCAGTCTGTTATATAGAGCTGTGGAGACCGGTCATCAGTCTGTTATATAGAGCTATGGAGACAGGTCATCAGTCTGTTATATAGAGCTATGGAGACAGGTCATCAGTCTGTTATATAGAGCTATGGAGACAGGTCATCAGGAGACAGGTCATCAGTCTGATATATAGAGCTATGGAGACAGGTCATCAGTCTGTTATATAGAGCTATGGAGACAGGTCATCAGTCTGTTATATAGATCTATGGAGACAGGTCATCGGTCTGTTATATAGAGCTATGGAGACAGGTCATCAGTCTGTTATATAGAGCTATGGAGACAGGTCATCAGTCTGTTATATAGAGCTATGGAGACAGGTCATCAGTCTGTTATATAGAGCTATGGAGACAGGTCATCAGTCTGTTATATAGATCTATTGAGACAGGTCATTAGTCTGATATATAGAGCTATGGAGACAGGTCATCAGTCTGTTATATAGCGCTATGGAGACAGGTCATCAGGAGACAGGTCATCAGTCTGTTATATAGATCTATGGAGACAGGTCATTAGTCTGTTATATAGAGCTATGGAGACAGGTCATCAGTCTGTTATATAGAGCTATGGAGACAGGTCATCAGTCTGTTATATAGAGCTATGGAGACAGGTCATCAGTCTGTTATATAGAGCTATGGAGACAGGTCATCAGTCTGTTATATAGAGCTATGGAGACAGGTCATCAGTCTGTTATATAGAGCTATGGAGACAGGTCATCAGTCTGTTATATAGAGCTATGGAGACAGGTCATCAGTCTGTTATATAGAGCTATGGAGACAGGTCATTAGTCTGTTATATAGAGCTATGGAGACAGGTCATCAGGAGACAGGTCATCAGTCTGTTATATAGAGCTATGGAGACAGGTCATCAGTCTGTTATATAGATCTATGGAGACAGGTCATCAGGAGACAGGTCATCAGTCTGTTATATAGAGCTATGGAGACAGGTCATTAGTCTGTTATATAGAGCTATGGAGACAGGTCATCAGGAGACAGGTCATCAGTCTGTTATATAGAGCTATAGAGACAGGTCATCAGGAGACAGGTCATCAGTCTGTTATATAGAGCTATGGAGACAGGTCATCAGTCTGTAATATAGAGCTATGGAGACAGGTCATCAGTCTGTTATATAGAGCTATGGAGACAGGTCATCAGTCTGTTATATAGATCTATGGAGACAGGTCATCAGTCTGTTATATAGAGCTATGGAGACAGGTCATCAGGAGACAGGTCATCAGTCTGATATATAGAGCTATGGAGACAGGTCATCAGTCTGTTATATAGAGTTATGGAGACAGGTCATCAGTCTGTTATATAGAGCTATGGAGACAGGTCATCAGTCTGTTATATAGAGCTATGGAGACAGGTCATCAGTCTGTTATATAGAGCTATGGAGACAGGTCATCAGTCTGTTATATAGAGCTATGGAGACAGGTCATCAGTCTGTTATATAGAGCTATGGAGACAGGTCATCAGTCTGTTATATAGATCTATGGAGACAGGTCATCAGTCTGTTATATAGAGCTATGGAGACAGGTCATCAGTCTGTTATATAGAGCTATGGAGACAGGTCATCATACCCGAAGGAACAGATAGAGAACTGTACCTGAAGGAAAAGACAGAGAACCGTACCTGAAGGGACAGAGAACCATAGCTGAAGGAACAAACAGAAAACCATACCTGAAGGAACAGACAGAGATCCTTACCTGAAGGAACAGACAGAGATCCTTACCTGAAGGAACAGACTAAGAACCATACCTGAAGGAATGGAGAAAGAACCATACCTGAAAGAAGAGACAGAGAACCGTACCTGAAGGAACAGACAGAGAATCGTACCTGAAGGAACAGACAGAGAACCATACCTGATGGAACAGACAGAGAACCATACCTGATGGAACAGACAGAGAACCATACCTGAAGGAACAGAGAGAGAACCATACCTGAAGGAACAGAGAGAGAACCATACCTGAAGGAACAGACAGAGAAATTGCTGGATGGTGAGCTGGATGTAAACTTTATCGCTAATCAACTTCCTGTTTCAGAAGAGAAACTGCAGCAACAGAAGAAGATTAAGAGTTAAGACAGTTCAACGGGATGGCCAGACACGAGAGGGGAAGTCAAAGACAGTTCAACAGGATGGCCAGACACGAGAGGGGAAGTCAGAGACAGTTCAACAGGATGGCCAGACACGAGAGGGGAAGTCAAAGACAGTTCAACAGGATGGCCAGACATGAGAGGGGAAGTCACAGAGACAGTTCAACAGGATGACCAGACACGAGAGGGGAAGTCACAGAGTAGTTCAACAGGATGACCAGACACGAGAGGGGAAGTCAGAGACAGTTCAACAGGATGACCAGACACAAGAGGGGAAGTCAGAGACAGTTCAACAGGATGACCAGACACGAGAGGGGAAGTAGGAGACAGTTCAACAGGATGGCCAGACACAAGAGGGGAAGGCAAAGACAGTTCAACAGGATGGCCAGACACCATAGAGAAGGTTCAATAGGATGGCCAGACACGAGAGGGGAAGTCACAGAGACAGTTCAATAGGATGGCCAGACACGAGAGGGGAAGTCACAGAGACAGTTCAATAGGATGGCCAGACACGAGAGGGGAAGTCACAGAGACAGTTCAACAGGATGGCCAGACACGAGAGGGGAAGTCACAGAGACAGTTCAACAGGATGGCCAGACACGAGAGGGGAAGTCACAGAGACAGTTCAATAGGATGGCCAGACACGAGAGGGGAAGTCACAGAGACAGTTCAACAGGATGGCCAGACACAAGAGGGGAAGTCAAAGACAGTTCAACGGGATGGCCAGACACGAGAGGGGACGTCACAGAGTAGTTCAACGGGATGGCCAGACACGAGAGGGGAAGTCACAGAGACAGTTCAACAGGATGACCAGACACGAGAGGGGAAGTCACAGAGACAGTTCAACAGGATGACCAGACACGAGAGGGGAAGTCACAGAGACAGTTCAACAGGATGGCCAGACACGAGAGGGGAAGTCACAGAGACAGTTCAACAGGATGACCAGACACGAGAGGGGAAGTCACAGAGACAGTTCAACAGGATGGCCAGACACGAGAGGGGAAGTCACAGAGACAGTTCAACAGGATGACCAGACACGAGAGGGGAAGTCACAGAGACAGTTCAACAGGATGACCAGACACGAGAGGGGAAGTCACAGAGACAGTTCAACAGGATGACCAGATACGAGAGGGGACGTCACAGAGACAGTTCAACAGGATGGCCAGACACGAGAGGGGAAGTCACAGAGACAGTTCAACAGGATGACCAGACACGAGAGGGGACGTCACAGAGACAGTTCAACAGGATGACCAGACACGAGAGGGGACGTCACAGAGACAGTTCAACAGGATGACCAGACACGAGAGGGGAAGTCACAGAGACAGTTCAACAGGATGACCAGACACGAGAGGGGAAGTCACAGAGACAGTTCAACAGGATGACCAGACACGAGAGGGGACGTCACAGAGACAGTTCAACAGGAAGTCAGAGACAGTTCAACAGGAAGTCAGAGACACTACGGCACTACTAGACCTGCTGTTTAAAGGGTCAGAACTTGTCGTTCCTCAGAAAATGCGAGAAGACATTATGGAAACAATGCATGAAGCACACATGGGACTGGTAAAATGTAAGGAATGAGCCAGGGTTCTTCTGTTCAGTCCAGACGTGGCTAAACAGGTAGAAGATGTTGTAGCAAAATGTGCAGTCTGCAACACACACAACAACAACCAAAGAGAGACCCTCGTGTCTAATCCAATCAGAGAGGAGCTTGGACCTCCGCCATTACAACGACACAGAATAACTACGATGTGTTGATTACTACTCAAAATACCCAGAAACCTCCAAACTCAGTGGAACAACAAGCAAGCACATTATTACAGCACTACAGTCGAGCTCAGCAACAACGTTTGGTGATCCGACAATGGAAGACAGCTGGTGAATGTCAGAGTCGCCTACCAGCAAGGAGTTCACACCTGTCAGGTGGAGCTTTCCGGCCCAGATGAGAGAGCAGTTCAGACTGGGAAGAACCTGTTGAGAAAACAGCCAAGCTGAGAGAGCAGTTCAGACTGGAAAGAACCTGTTGAGAAAACAGCTAGGCTGAGAGAGCAGTTCAGACTGGAAAGAACCTGTTGAGAAAACAGCCAAGCTGAGAGAGCAGCACCACCCTCAGGCCCTCCAGGTAGTCATTAGTAACAGCACCACCCTCAGGCCCTCCAGGTAGTCATTAGTAACAGCACCACCCTCAGGCCCTCCAGGTAGTCATTAGTAACAGCGCCACCCTCAGGCCCTCCAGGTAAATACATGTAGTCATTAGTAACAGCACCACCCTCAGGCCCTCCAGGTAGTCATTAGTAACAGCACCACCCTCAGGCCCTCCAGGTAGTCATTAGTAACAGCACCACCCTCAGGCCCTCCAGATAGTCATTAGTAACAGCACCACCCTCAGGCCCTCCAGGTAAATATTGGTAGTCATTAGTAACAGCACCACCCACAGGCCCTCCAGGTAAATACAGGTAGTCATTGGTAACAGCACCACCCACAGGCCCTCCAGGTAGTCATTAGTAACAGCACCACCCTCAGGCCCTCCAGGTAGTCATTAGTAACAGCACCACCCTCAGGCCCTCCAGGAAAATACAGGTAGTCATTAGTAACAGCGCCACCCTCAGGCCCTCCAGGTAGTCATTAGTAACAGCACCACCCTCAGGCCCTCCAGGTAGTCATTAGTAACAGCACCACCCTCAGGCCCTCCAGATAGTCATTAGTAACAGCACCACCCTCAGGCCCTCCAGGTAAATACAGGTAGTCATTAGTAACAGCACCACCCACAGGCCCTCCAGGTAAATACAGGTAGTCATTGGTAACAGCACCACCCACAGGCCCTCCAGGTAGTCATTAGTAACAGCACCACCCTCAGGCCCTCCAGGTAGTCATTAGTAACAGCACCACCCTCAGGCCCTCCAGGTAGTCATTAGTAACAGCACCACCCTCAGGCCATCCAGGTAAATACATGTAGTCATTAGTAACAGCACCACCCTCAGGCCCTCCAGGTAGTCATTAGTAACAGCACCACCCTCAGGCCCTCCAGGTAGTCATTAGTAACAGCACCACCCTCAGGCCCTCCAGGTAGTCATTAGTAACAGCACCACTCTCAGGCCCTCCAGGTAGTCATTAGTAACAGCACCACCCACAGGCCCTCCAGGTAGTCATTAGTAACAGCACCACCCTCAGGCCCTCCAGGTAGTCATTAGTAACAGCACCACTCTCAGGCCCTCCAGGTAGTCATTAATAACAGCACCACCCTCAGGCCCTCCAGGTAGTCATTAGTAACAGCACCACCCTCAGGCCCTCCAGGTAGTCATTAGTAACAGCACCACCCTCAGGCTCTCCAGGTAGTCATTAGTAACAGCACCACCCTCAGGCCCTCCAGGTAGTCATTAGTAACAGCACCACCCTCAGGCCCTCCAGGTAGTCATTAGTAACAGCACCACCCTCAGGCCCTCCAGGTAGTCATTAGTAACAGCACCACCCTCAGGCCCTCCAGGTAAATACATGTAGTCATTAGTAACAGCACCCCCCTCAGGCCCTCCAGGTAGTCATTAGTAACAGCACCACCCTCAGGCCCTCCAGGTAGTCATTAGTAACAGCACCACCCTCAGGCCCTCCAGGTAGTCATTAGTAACAGCACCACCCTCAGGCCCTCCAGGTAGTCATTAGTAACAGCACCACCCTCAGGCCCTCCAGGTAAATACATGTAGTCATTAGTAACAGCACCACCCTCAAGCCCTCCAGGTAGTCATTAGTAACAGCACCACCCTCAGGCCCTCCAGGTAGTCATTAGTAACAGCACCACCCTCAGGCCCTCCAGGTAAATACATGTAGTCATTAGTAACAGCACCACCCTCAGGCCCCCCAGGTAGTCATTAGTAACAGCACCACCCTCAGGCCCTCCAGGTAGTCATTAGTAACAGCACCACCCTCAGGCCCTCCAGGTAGTTATTAGTAAAAGCACCACCCTCAGGCCCTCCAGGTAAATACATGTAGTCATTAGTAACAGCACCACCCTCAGGCCCTCCAGGTAGTCATTAGTAACAGCACCACCCTTAGGCCCTCCAGGTAGTCATTAGTAACAGCACCACCCTCAGGCCCTCCAGGTAAATACATGTAGTCATTAGTAACAGCACCACCCTCAGGCCCCCCAGGTAGTCATTAGTAACAGCACCACCCTCAGGCCCTCCAGGTAGTCATTAATAACAGCACCGCCCTCAGGCCCTCCAGGTAGTCATTAGTAACAGCACCACCCTCAGGCCCTCCAGGTAAATACATGTAGTCATTAGTAACAGCACCACCCACAGGCCCTCCAGGTAGTCATTAGTAACAGCACCACCCTCAGTCCCTCCAGGTAGTCATTAATAACAGCACCACCCTCAGGCCCTCCAGGTAGTCATTAATAACAGCACCACCCTCAGGCCCTCCATGTAGTCATTAGTAACAGCACCACGCTCAGGCCCTCCAGGTAGTCATTAGTAACAGCACCACCCTCAGGCCCTCCAGGTAAATACATGTAGTCATTAGTAACAGCACCACCGTCAGGCACAAGGTGCACCTGTGTAATGATTTTATTCTATTTTGACCAAATACTGCAGTGACACCTCTTGCACTGAGATGCAGTATCTTAGACCACTAAGATGCAGTATCTTAGACCACTGAGATGCAGTATCTTAGACCACTGAGATGCAGTATCTTAGACCACTGAGATGCAGTATCTTAGACCACTGAGATGCAGTATCTTAGTCCACTGAGATGCAGTATCTTAGACCACTGAGATGCAGTATCTTAGACCACTGAGATGCAGTATCTTAGACCACTGAGATGCAGTATCTTAGACCACTGAGATGCAGTATCTTAGACCACTGAGATGCAGTATCTTAGACCACTGAGATGCAGTATCTTAGACCACTGAGATGCAGTATCTTAGACCACTAAGATGCAGTATCTTAGACTACTGAGATGCAGTATCTTAGACCACTGAGATGCAGTATCTTAGACCACTGAGATTCAGTATCTTAGACCACTGAGATGCAGTATCTTAGACCACTGAGATGCAGTATCTTAGACCACTAAGATGCAGTATCTTAGACCACTGAGATGCAGTATCTTAGACCACTGAGATGCAGTATCTTAGACCACTGAGATTCAGTATCTTAGACCACTGAGATGCAGTATCTTAGACCACTGAGATGCAGTATCTTAGACCACTGAGATGCAGTATCTTAGTCCACTAAGATGCAGTATCTTAGACCACTGAGATGCAGTATCTTAGACCACTGAGATGCAGTATCTTAGACCACTGAGATTCAGTATCTTAGACCACTGAGATGCAGTATCTTAGACCACTGAGATGCAGTATCTTAGACCACTGAGATGCAGTATCTTAGACCACTGAGATGCAGTATCTTAGACCACTGAGATGCAGTATCTTAGACCACTAAGATGCAGTATCTTAGACCACTGCGCCAATCAGCTTCTTGACATGCCACACCTGTCAGGTGGATGGATTATCTTGTCAAAGAACAAATTCTGAGAGAAATATGTTTTTTGTGTGAATGAAAATTTCTCGGATCTTTAATGATTTCAGCCATGGAGCACTGCTCCCGAGTGGCGCAGTGGTCTAAGGCACTGCATCTCAGTGGTAGAGGAGTCACTACAGTCACCCTGGTTCGAATCCAGGCCCATAGGGCGGTGCACAATTGGCCCAGTGTCACCTGGGCTGTCATTGTTAATAAGAATTTGTTCTTAACTGACGTGCCTACTTAAATGAAATGTTGCATTTATATCTTTGTTCAGTATAGAAAACCAAAGCAGAGGCAACGTAAGTTGCCACTTCACCCCATAGACATTAAACCCAGCTTCACCCCTCTCGCCAAAGTGAGCCAGAAAGGATTCCAATCTCTACGCTTTGTCGTTTTCATTGTTGTGAATCGCTTCATCATATTACTAACAAGACAAGTAGTGGACAATGTTCAGATCTGATCGGACAGATACCGTTGTCAATCAGGCTAGTAATAAACTATCACAGACCCGCGCAAAAAACATCAGAATCACAATATTATTCCATTTACCGCGTACCCACCGCGTTCAACTAGGGCGAAAATCTGCCGCACGGCATGCAGTAGTCTTTGGGACCAAATGAAGGTTGAATCGAACGTACCCTGGCCAATCAGGGACGAGTTTCCGCACATCTCAACACTCCGGTCCCCGCCCCAAGCGTTCTACTGACGGTAATCAGCCAACGGGGGCGGGATGGGGGCGGGGTCTGAGCTCCATCCAGTTTGAACCTCTATCAACTGGCCTCCGTAGCAAAGCACACAGCGTCGACAACAACAACAACAACGTGAGACGAATTATTTCTATCTGACCGGTTAAAGTAAGTCACGGAAAAGATTACACGTTAGTAGTAGTCAAATGTATTTTTTTCCCTACATGAAGCCATTTAATGAAAAATGTACCTGAATAATTGTAGAAAACGTTAGTTTCCCCTTGCATGTTTTTCTCGTATTTTTTCTGCTAAGTTACTGTACCGTTAACTGTTAACGTTACTGTACGGTAACGTTACTGTATATTAACGTTAGCTAACTACAAAGCGAGCCACCGAAACGTTACGTAGCTACATCTACATTTCACATGTAGTTAAAGTAAAAAATAAACTTGCTTTATTAAGGATGACTAATTTGATTACTCATTATTATTTTTCTTCTTCACACTAGCTAACGTTAACTAGCCGAAAGCTAGCAGCGTTAGCATCTTTAGCATAAATGCTAGCGCTGGGGGATGGGATGAGTTAGCAGCGCGTTAGGCGGGAAGCAAATGGTGGGCCCATTGTTCTCAACGAGCTAGCATGCTAGGTGGCAGCTAACCGGGCTAACCCTCACTGCAAACCCTATACAGTCTACTGCACACGGGTCTACAATGTTATCTGACGTGGATCCTAGCTAGTTAACCACTTTAGCTAGATGCTCTTGCATAAAAGTAGTTAATAAATGTGTCTATTTTTCTCCCGTGGTACATCAGTCAGTCGTGTCACCATGGTGAAAGGGGACGTTAATAAACCCAAGGGCAAGACGTCAGCCTACGCCTTCTTCGTCCAGACCTGCCGGGAGGAACAGAAGATTAAACAACCCGACCAGTCGGTCAACTTCGCCGAGTTCTCCAAGCAGTGTTCAGAGAGATGGAGGGTACATATTAATACACACATCACAGGGTGTTATACCACCACTGTGTCTGTTATAACGGTGTCTGTTATATCACTCTGTCTGTTATAACGGTGTTATATTACTGTGCCTGTTATAATGGTGTTATACCACCACTGTGTCTGTTATAACGGTGTTATACCACTGTGTCTGTTATGATGGTGTTATATCACTGTGTCTGTTATAACGATGTTATACCACTACTGTGTCCCTGTAACGGTGTCTGTTATAACAGTGTTATATCACTGTGTCTGTTATAACGGCGTTATACCTCTGTGTCTGTTATGATGGTGTTATATCACTGTGTCTGTTATAACGGTGTTATACCACCACTGTGTCTGTTATAACGGTGTTATAATAATTGTGTGTGTAATAGAGAAGTTATAAATGTGTTTGTGTGTAATAGAGAAGTTATAACTGTGTTTGTGTGTAATAGTTATACCTGTGTTTGTGTGTAATAGTGTATATATATATATATATAATGTAGTGTGTTTATAACTGTGTGAAGGCTTCCACTGATGATGATGTTATAATGTGTGTTTTATAACTGTGTGTGTGTGTAATAGTATATATATATAATGTAGTGTGTTTATAACTGTGAAGGCTTCCACTGCGATTGACAAGCGTCGTTTTGAGGACATGGCGAAGAACGACAAGGTGCGTTATGAGAGGGACATGAGGGGGTACGTCCCCCCCAAGGGGATGGCCAAGAGTGGTAGGAGGAAGAAGGACCCCAACGCTCCAAAACGACCCCCGTGAGTCACACACTACTGTATATCCATCACATATGACCTGCTTCACTCTAACCCTCCTCCCTCCATCACACATGACCTGCTTCCCTCTAACCCTCCTCCCTCCATCACATATGACCTGTTTCCCTCTAACCCTCCTTCCTCCATCACATATGACCTGCTTCCCTCTAACCCTCCCTCCATCACATATGACCTGCTTCCCTCTAACCCTCCTCCCTCCATCACATATGACCTGCTTCCCTCTAACCCGCCTCCGTCCATCACATATGACCTGCTTCCCTCTAACCCTCCCTCCATCACATATGACCTGCTTCCCTCTAACCCTCCTCCATCCATCACATATGACCTGCTTCCCTCTAACCCTCCGTCCATCACATATGACCTGCTTCCCTCTAACCCTCCTCCTCCCTCCATCACATATGACCTGCTTCCCTCTAACCCTCCTCCGTCCATCACATATGACCTGCTTCCCTCTAACCCTCCCTCCATCACATATGACCTGCTTCCCTCTAACCCTCCTCCCTCCATCACATATGACCTGCTTCCCTCTAACCCTCCTCCGTCCATCACATATGACCTGCTTCCCTCTAACCCTCCCTCCATCACATATGACCTGCTTCCCTCTAACCCTCCTCCTCCCTCCATCACATATGACCTGCTTCCCTCTAACCCTCCTCCGTCCATCACATATGACCTGCTTCCCTCTAACCCTCCTCCCTCCATCACATATGACCTGTTTCCCTCTAACCCTCCTTCCTCCATCACATATGACCTGCTTCCCTCTAACCCTCCCTCCATCACATATGACTTGCTTCCCTCTAACCCTCCTCCATCCATCACATATGACCTGCTTCCCTCTAACCCTCCTCCCTCCATCACATATGACCTGCTTCCCTCTAATCCTCCTCCTCCCTCCATCACATATGACCTGCTTCCCTCTAACCCTCCTCCGTCCATCACATATGACCTGCTTCCCTCTAACCCTCCCTCCATCACATATGACCTGCTTCCCTCTAACCCTCCTCCTCCCTCCATCACATATGACCTGATTCCCTCTAACCCTCCATCACATATGACCTGCTTCCCTCTAACCCTCCTCCCTCCATCATAAATGACCTGCTTCCCTCTAACCCTCCTCCGTCCATCACATATGACCTGCTTCCCTCTAACCCTCCCTCCATCACATATGACCTGCTTCCCTCTAACCCTCCTCCTCCCTCCATCACATATGACCTGCTTCCCTCTAACCCTCCTCCGTCCATCACATATGACCTGCTTCCCTCTAACCCTCCTCCCTCCATCACATATGACCTGTTTCCCTCTAACCCTCCTTCCTCCATCACATATGACCTGCTTCCCTCTAACCCTCCCTCCATCACATATGACCTGCTTCCCTCTAACCCTCCTCCATCCATCACATATGACCTGCTTCCCTCTAACCCTCCTCCCTCCATCACATATGACCTGCTTCCCTCTAATCCTCCTCCGTCCATCACATATGACCTGCTTCCCTCTAACCCTCCTCCGTCCATCACATATGACCTGCTTCCCTCTAACCCTCCTCCTCCCTCCATCACATATGACCTGATTCCCTCTAACCCTCCATCACATATGACCTGCTTCCCTCTAACCCTCCTCCCTCCATCACAAATTACCTGCTTCCCTCTAACCCTCCTCCGTCCATCACATATGACCTGCTTCCCTCTAACCCTCCTTGGTCCATCACATATGACCTGCTTCCCTCTAACCCTCCTCCCTCCCTCCATCATATATGACCTGCTTCCCTCTAACCCTCCCTCCATCGCATATGACCTGCTTCCCTATAACCCTCCTCCGTCCATCGCATATGACCTGCTTCCCTCTAACACTCCTTCCTCCATCACATATGACCTGCTTCCCTCCTCCATCCATCACATATGACCTGCTTCCCTCTAACCCTCCATCACATATGACCTGCTTCCCTCCTCCATCCATCACATATGACCTGCTTCCCTCTAACCCTCCTCCCTCCATCACATATGACCTGTTTCCCTCTAACCCTCCTTCCTCCATCACATATGACCTGCTTCCCTCTAACCCTCTTCCGTCCATCACATATGACCTGCTTCCCTCTAACCCTCCCTCCATCACATATGACCTGCTTCCCTCTAATCCTCCTCCTCCCTCCATCACATATGACCTGCTTCCCTCTAACCCTCCTCCGTCCATCACATATGACCTGCTTCCCTCTAACCCTCATCCGTCCATCACATATGACCTGCTTCCCTCTAACCCTCCCTCCATCACATATGACCTGCTTCCCTCTAACCCTCATCCTCCCTCCATCACATATGACCTGATTCCCTCTAACCCTCCATCACATATGACCTGCTTCCCTCTAACCCTCCTCCCTCCATCACATATGACCTGCTTCCCTCTAACCCTCCTCCCTCCATCATATATGACCTGCTTCCCTCTAACCCTCCCTCCATCGCATATGACCTGCTTCCCTCTAACCCTCCTCCCTCCATCACATATGACCTGCTTCCCTATAACCCTCCTCTCTCCGTCCATCACATATGACCTGCTTCCCTCTATCCCTCCTCCGTCCATCACATATGACCTGCTTCCCTCTAACCCTCCTCCTCCCTCCATCACATATGACCTGCTTCCCTCTAACTCTTCTCCGTCCATCACATATGACCTGCTTCCCTCTAACCCTCCTCCCTCCATCCATCACATATGACCTGCTTCCCTCTAACCCTCCTCCCTCCATCCATCACATATGACCTGCTTCCCTCTAACCCTCCTCCCTCCATCCATCACATATGACCTGCTTCCCTCTAACCCTCCTCCCTCCATCCATCACATATGACCTGCTTCCCTCTAACCCTCCTCCCTCCATCCATCACATATGACCTGCTTCCCTCTAACCCTCCTCCCTCCATCCATCACATATGACCTGCTTCCCTCTAACCCTCCTCCCTCCATCCATCACATATGACCTGCTTCCCTCTAACTCTCCTTCCTCTTCCTCCCCCAGGTCTGCCTTCTTTGTGTTCTCAGCAGAGTTCCGTCCGACGGTCAAACAGGAGTTCCCAGGTACACTAATGATGATGATGATGACAGTATTACTACCAGGAGTTCCCAGGTACACTAATGATGATGATGATGACAGTATTACTACCAGGAGTTCCCAGGTACACTAATGATGATGATGATGACAGTATTACTACCAGGAGTTCCCAGGTACACTAATGATGATGATGATGATGATGATGACAGTATTACTACCAGGAGTTCCCAGGTACACTAATGATGATGATGATGACAGTATTACTACCAGGAGTTCCCAGGTACACTAATGATGATGATGATGACAGTATTACTACCAGGAGTTCCCAGGGTCACTAATGATGACAGTATTACTACCAGGAGTTCCCAGGGTCATTAATGATGACAGTATTACTACCAGGAGTTCCCAGGGTCACTAATGTTGACAGTATTACTACCAGGAGTTCCCAGGGTCACTAATGATGACAGTATTACTACCAGGAGTTCCCAGGGTCACTACTGATGACAGTATTACTACCAGGAGTTCCCAGGGTCACTAATGATGACAGTATTACTACCAGGAGTTCACAGGGTCACTAATGATGACAGTATTTCTACCAGGAGTTCACAGGGTCACTAATGATGACAGTATTACTACCAGGAGTTCCCAGGGTCACTAATGTTGACAGTATTACTACCAGGAGTTCCCAGGGTCACTAATGATGACAGTATTACTACCAGGAGTTCACAGGATCACTAATGTTGACAGTATTACTACCAGGAGTTCACAGGGTCACTAATGATGACAGTATTACTACCAGGAGTTCCCAGGGTCACTAATGATGACAGTATTACTACCAGGATTTCACAGGATCACTAATGATGACAGTATTACTACCAGGAGTGCCCAGGGTCACTAATGTTGACAGTATTACTACCAGGAGTTCCCGGGGTCACTAATGTTGACAGTATTACTACCAGGAGTTCCCAGGGTCACTAATGTTGACAGTATTACTACCAGGAGTTCCCAGGGTCACTAATGATGACAGTATTACTACCAGGAGTTCCCAGGGTCACTACTGATGACAGTATTACTACCAGGATTTCACAGGATCACTAATGATGACAGTATTACTACCAGGAGTTCCCAGGGTCACTAATGTTGACAGTATTACTACCAGGAGTTCCCAGGGTCACTAATGTTGACAGTATTACTACCAGGAGTTCCCAGGGTCACTAATGATGACAGTATTACTACCAGGAGTTCCCAGGGTCACTACTGATGACAGTATTACTACCAGGAGTTCACAGGATCACTAATGATGACAGTATTACTACCAGGAGTTCCCAGGGTCACTAATGATGACAGTATTACTACCAGGATTTCACAGGATCACTAATGATGACAGTATTACTACCAGGAGTTCCCAGGGTCACTAATGTTGACAGTATTACTACCAGGAGTTCCCAGGGTCACTAATGTTGACAGTATTACTACCAGGAGTTCCCAGGGTCACTAATGTTGACAGTATTACTACCAGTCTCCAGGCTGTTCTGTAGGAGAGTCTAATAGTAATGTATATACACGTATAATAATGTACAGTTGAAGTCTGTAGTTTACATACACTTAGGTTGGAGTCATTAAAACTTGTTTTTCAACCTCTCCACAAATTTCTTGTTTACAAACTATTTTTGGCAAGTCGGTTAGGACATCTACATTATGCATGACAAGTCATTTTTACAACAATTGTTTACAGTCAGATTACTTCACTTATAATTCACTGTATCACAATTCCAGTGGGTCTGACTGTGCCTTTAAACAGCTTGGAAAATTCCAGAAAATTATGTCATGGCTTTCGAAGCTTCTGTTAGGCTAATTGACATCATTTGAGTCAATTGGAGTTGTACCTGTGGATGTATTTCAAGGCCTACCTTCAAACTGTCTTCTAAAGATGAATGTACTTTGGTGTGAAAAGTACAAATCAATCCCAGAACAACAGCAAAGGACCTTGTGAAGAGGATGGAAGAAACAGGTACAAAAGTATCTATTTCCATAGTAAAACGAGTCCTATATCGACATAACCTGAAAGGCCACTCAGCAAGGAAGAAGCCACTGCTCCAAAACCACCATTAAAAAAAGCCAGACTACGGTTTGCAACTGCACATTGTCACGCCCTGACCTTAGAGATCCTTTCTATGTTTTGTATTCCATGTTTAGTTGCCTGTTCTGAGCCATATTCCTTGGATAGTTTGTGGGTTGTTTTTCTATGTTTAGTTGCCTGTTCTGAGCCATATTCCTTGGATAGTTTGGGTTGTTATTCTATGTTTAGTTGCCTGTTCTGAGCCATATTCCTTGGATAGTTTGGGTTGTTATTCTATGTTTAGTTGCCTGTTCTGAGCCATATTCCTTGGATAGTTTGTGGGTTGTTTTTCTATGTTTAGTTGCCTGTTCTGAGCCATATTGCTTGGATAGTTTGGGTTGTTATTCTATGTTTAGTTGCCTGTTCTGAGCCATATTCCTTGGATAGTTTGGGTTGTTATTCTATGTTTAGTTGCCTGTTCTGAGTCATATTGCTTCACGGTTCGTTTTGTTTAGTTGTGTTCAGTGTTCTCTTTAATTAAAGAGTTATGTTCCCTTACCACGCTGCGCCTCGGTCTCCTCTTTACGACGAACGTGACAACATGGGGACAAAGATCATACTTTTTGGAGAAATGTCCTCTGGTCTGATGAAACAAAAATAGAACTGTTTGGCCATAATGACCATCGTTATGTTTGGAGGAAAAAGGGGAAGGCTTGCAAACCGAAGAACTCCATCCCAACCGTGATGCACGGGGGTGGCAGTATCATGTTGTGGGGGTGCTTTGCTGCAGGAGGGACTGGTGCACTTCACAAAATAGATGGCATCATGAGGCAGGGAAATTATGTGGATATATTGAAGCAACATCTCAAGACATCGGTCAGGAAGTTAAAGCTTGGTCGCAAATGGGTCTTCCAAATGATCAATGACCCCAAGTATACTTCCAGTTGTGGCAAAATGTCTTAAGGACAACAAAGTCAAGGTATTGGAGTGGCCAGCACAAGTCCTGACCTCAATCCTATAGAAAATGTGTTGGCAGAACTGAAAAAGCGTGTGCGAGCAAGGAGGCCTACAAACCTGACTCAGTTACACCAGCTTTGTCAGGAGGAATGGGCCAAAATTCACCCAACTTATTGTGGGAAGCTCGTGGAAGGCTACGCGAAATGTTTGACCCAAGTTAAACAATTTAAAGGCAATGCTACCAAATACTAATTGAGTGTATGTAAACTTATGACCCACTGGGAATGTGATGAAAGAAATAAAAGCTGAAATAAATTATTATCTCTACTATTATTCTGACATTTCACATTCTTAAAATAAAGTGGTGATCCTAACTGACCTAAAACAGGGAATTTTCACTAGGATTAAATGTCAGGAATTGTGAAAAACTGAGTTTAAATGTATTTGGCTAAGGTGTATGTAAACTTCTGACTTCAACTGTATATACTACTACCTCTTAAAGAACAGCCTGGAGACAATAATATGTACATTATTATATATATATACTACCCCCTATGAGGTACTATATACACTGCTAAAAAAAATAAAGGGAACACTAAAATAACACATCCTAGATCTGAATGAATGAAATATTCTTATTAAATACTTTTTTCTTTACATAGTTGAATGTGCTGACAACAAAATCACACAAAAATGATCAATGGAAATCAAATTTATCAACCCATGGAGGTCTGGATTTGGAGTCACACTCAAAATTAAAGTGGAAAACCACAACTACAGGCTGATCCAACTTTGATGTAATGTCCTTAAAACAAGTCAAAATGAGGCTCAGTAGTATGTGTGGCCTCCACGTGCCTGTATGACCTCCCTACAACGCCTGGTCATGCTCCTGATGAGGTGGCGGATGGTCTCCTGAGGGATCTCCTCCCAGACCTGGACTAAAGCATCCGCCAATTCCTGGACAGTCTGGTGCAACGTGGCATTGGTGGATGGAGCGAGACATGATGTCCCAGATGTGCTCAATTGGATTCAGGTCTGGGGAACGGGCGGGCCAGTCCATAGCAGCAATGCCTTCCCCTTGCAGGAACTGCTGACACACTCCAGCCACGTCTAGCATTGTCTTGCATTAGGAGGAACCCAGGGCCAACCGCACCAGCATATGGTCTCACAAGGTGTCTGGGGATCTCATCTCTGTACCTAATGGCAGTCAGGCTACCTCTGGCGAGCACATGGAGGGCTGTGCGGCCCGCCAAAGAAATGCCACCCCACACCATGACTGACCCACCGCCAAACCGGTCATGCTGGAGGATGTTGCAGGCAGCAGAACGTTCTCCACGGCGTCTCCAGACTCTGTCACGTCTGTCACATGTGCTCAGTGTGAACCTGCTTTCATCTGTGAAGAGCACAGGGCACCAGTGGCGAATTTGCCAATCTTGGTGTTCTCTGGCAAATGCCAAACGTCCTGCACGGTGTTGGGCTGTAAGCACAACCCCCACCTGTGGACATCAGGCCCTCATACCACCCTGATGGAGTCTGTTTCTGACCGTTTGAGCAGACACATGCACATTTGTGGCCTGCTGGAGGTCATTTTGCAGGGCTCTGGCAGTGCTCCTCCTGCTCCTCCTTGCACAAAGGCGGAGGTAGTGGTCCTGCTGCTGGGTTGTTGCCCTCCTACGGCCTCCTCCACGTCTCCTGATGTACTGGCCTGTCTCCTGGTAGCGCCTCCATGCTCTGGACACTACGCTGACAGACACAGCAAACCTTCTTGCCACAGCTCACATTGATGTGCCATCCTGGATGAGCTGCACTACCTGAGCCACTTGTGTGGGTTGTAGACTCCGTCTCATGCTACCACTAGAGTGAAAGCACCGCCAGCATTCAAAAGCGACCAAAACATCAGCCAGGAAGCATAGGAACTGAGAAGTGGTCTGTGGTCACCCCCTGCAGAACCACTCCTTTATTTGGGGTGTCTTGCTAATTGCCTATAATTTCCACCTGTTGTCTATTCCATTGGCACAACAGCATGTGAAATTTATTGTCAATTAGTGTTGCTTCCTAAGTGGACAGTTTGATTTCACAGAAGTGTGATTGACTTGGGGTTACATTGTGTTGTTTAAGTGTTCCCTTTATTTTTTTGAGCATTGTATATAGAATGTATGTATTATTGTCTCCAGGTTGTTCTATAGGGGGTAGTATATATATATATGTATATGAGGTAGTATATATAATGTATGTATTATTGTCTCCAGACTGTATATGAGGTAGTATATATATATATATAATGTATGTATATGAGGTAGTATATATAATGTATATATTATCATCACCAGGCTGTTCTATATGAGGTAGTAGTATATATATATATATATGTATAATGTATGTATATGAGGTAGTGTATATATATATATATATATATATATATATATATATATATATATATATATACATATATAATGTATGTATTAATGTCTCCAGGCTGTTCTATAGGAGGTAGTAGTATATATATATATATATGTATAATGTATGTATATGAGGTAGTATATATATATATATAATGTATGTATTATTGTCGCCAGGCTGTTCTATATGAGGTAGTATATATATATATATAATGTATGTATATGAGGTAGTATATATATATATATATATATATATATATATATATATATAATGTATGTATATGAGGTAGTATATATATATATATATATATATATAATGTATGTATATGAGGTAGTATATATAATGTATGTATTATTGTCTCCAGGCTGTTCTATAGGAGGTAGTAGTATATATATATATGTATAATGTATGTATATGAGGTAGTATATATATATATATAATGTATGTATTATTGTCGCCAGGCTGTTCTATATGAGGTAGTATATATATATATATAATGTATGTATATGAGGTAGTATATATAATGTATTATCGTCTCCAGGCTGTTCTATAGGAGAGACAGCTAAGAAGCTGGGGATCATGTGGGGTCAACAGACTCCAACCCAGAAACAGCCGTTTGAAGAGAAGGCTCTCCGACTGAGGGAGAAATACGACAAGGTACTCTACGTTACTACGGTAACAAACACGCACACAGATACAGGACTTCAACACGGCTTCACATTAGCTTATTTAGCCACTTGTCCTTTGGAGTAGTAGGACATACATTCTGCTTGTCCAAAATCTCCGTAACACCATTTTTACACGATGACAAGGAACCACTTAAAAAAATTGCATTAGTATCTTTTTATCGTAGAAAATCAGATATACGATGAATTCAGGAAGTATTCAGACCCCTTGACTTATTCCACATTTTGTAACAGCCTTATTCTAAATGGATTAAATAGTTTTCCCCCCTCATCAATCTACACACTATAATGACAAAGCAAAAAAATTGTTTTTTTTAGACATTATTGCATTTTTTTATTGGAGAAAACGTCACATTTACATAAGTATTCAGACCTTTTACTCAGTACTTTGTTGAAGCACCTTCGGCAGCGATTACAGCCTCTAGTCTTCTTGGGTTTGATGCTACCAGCTTGGCACACCTGGATGGGGAGCGGCGCTGCTCAGCTATTTTCAGGTCTCTCCAGAGATGTTCGATCAGGTTCAAGTCCGGGCTCTGGCTGCGCCACTCAAGGGCATTCAGAGACTTGAGACATTCAGAAGCCACTCCTGTGTTTTCTTGTCTGTGTGCTTAGGGTCGTTGTCCTGTTGGAAGGTGAACCTTCGCCCCAGTCTGAAGTCCTGAGTGCTCTAGAGCAGGTTTTCATCAAGGATCTCTCTGTACTTTGCTCCATTCATCTTTCCCTTGATCCTGACTAGTCTCCCAGTCCCTACCGCTGAAAGACATCCCCACAGCATGATGCTGCCACCACCATGCTTCACCGTAGGGTTGGTGCCAGGTTTCCTCCAGACGTGATGCTTGGCATTCTGGCCAAAGAGTTCAATCTTTGTTTTATCAGACCAGAGAATCTTGTTTCTCATGGTCTGAGAGTCTTTAGGTGCCTTTTGGCAAACTCTAAGCGGGCTGTCATGTGCCCTTTTACTAAGGAGTGGCTTCCGTCTGGACACTCATAAAGGTCTGATTGGTGCTCCAAAGATGAACTTTGGAGCTCTGTCAAAGTGACCATCGGGTTCCTGGTCACCTCCCTGACCTGGCCCTTCTGGAAGGCTCTCCCATCTCCACAGAGGAACTCTGGGGCCCTGTCAGAGTGACCCTTGGGTTCTTGGTCACCTCCCTGACCACGGCCCTTTTCCCCTGATTGCTCAGTTTGGCCAGGCGGCCAGCTCTAGGAAGAGTCTTGGTGGTTCCAAACATCTTCCATTTAAGGAATGATGGAGGCCACTGTTCTTTCAATGCTGCAGACATTGTTTGGTACCCGTCTCCAGTTCTGTGCCTCAACACAATCCTGTCTCGGACCTCTACGGACAATTCCTTCGACCTCATGGCTTGGTTTTTGCTCTGACATGCACTGTAAACTGTGGGACCTTATATACACAGGTGTTTGCCTTTCCAAATCATGTCCAATCAATTTAATTTATCACAGGTGGACTCCAAGTTGAAGAAACATCACAAGGATGATCAATGGAAACAGGATGTACCTAAGCTCAATTTCGAGTCTCATATCAAAGAGTCTGAATACTTATGTAAATAAGGTATGTGTTTTTTTATTTTTCATGAATTTGAAAACATTTCTAAAAACGAGTTTTCTTTTTGTCATTATGGGGTATTGTGTGTAGATTGATGATGACATCATTATGGGGCACCTGTTAGAGTCTGACAGACAGCTGTACCCCATCATAACACCTGTTAGAGACTGACAGACAGCTGTACCCCATCATAACACCTGTTAGAGACTGACAGACAGCTGTACCCCATCATAACACCTGTTAGAGACTGACAGACAGCTGTACCCCATCATAACACCTGTTAGAGACTGACAGACAGCTGTACCCCATCATAACACCTGTTAGAGACTGACAGACAGCTGTACCCCATCATAACACCTGTTAGAGTCTGACAGACAGCTGTACCCCATCATAACACCTGTTAGAGTCTGACAGACAGCTGTACCCCATCATAACACCTGTTAGAGACTGACAGACAGCTGTACCCCATCATAACACCTGTTAGAGACTGACAGACAGCTGTACCACATCATAACACCTGTTAGAGTCTGACAGACAGCTGTACCCCATCATAACACCTGTTAGAGACTGACAGCTGTACCCCCATCATAACACCTGTTAGAGTCTGACAGACAGCTGTACCCCATCATAACACCTGTTAGAAACTGACTGACAGCTGTACCCCATCATAACACCTGTTAGAGACTGACAGACAGCTGTACCCCATCATAACACCTGTTAGAGTCTGACAGACAGCTGTACCCCATCATAACACCTGTTAGAGTCTGACAGACAGCTGTACCCCATCATAACACCTGTTAGAGACTGACAGCTGTACCCCCATCATAACACCTGTTAGAGTCTGACAGACAGCTGTACCCCATCATAACACCTGTTAGAGTCTGACAGACAGCTGTACCCCATCATAACACCTGTTAGAGTCTGACAGACAGCTGTACCCCATCATAACACCTGTTAGAGACTGACAGACAGCTGTACCCCATCATAACACCTGTTAGAGACTGACAGACAGCTGTACCCCATCATAACACCTGTTAGAGTCTGACAGACAGCTGTACTCCATCATAACACCTGTTAGAGTCTGACAGACAGCTGTACCCCATCATAACACCTGTTAGAGACTGACAGCTGTACCCCATCATAACACCTGTTAGAGACTGACAGACAGCTGTACCCCATCATAACACCTGTTAGAGTCTGACAGCTGTACACCATCATAACACCTGTTAGAGACTGACAGCTGTACCCCATCATAACACCTGTTAGAGACTGACAGACAGCTGTACCCCATCATAACACCTGTTAGAGTCTGACAGACAGCTGTACCCCATCATAACACCTGTTAGAGACTGACAGCTGTACACCATCATAACACCTGTTAGAGACTGACAGACAGCTGTACCCCATCATAACACCTGTTAGAGACTGACAGCTGTACCCCATCATAACACCTGTTAGAGACTGACAGCTGTACCCCATCATAACACCTGTTAGAGTCTGACAGACAGCTGTACCCCATCATAACACCTGTTAGAGACTGACAGCTGTACCCCATCATAACACCTGTTAGAGACTGACAGACAGCTGTACCCCATCATAACACCTGTTAGAGACTGACAGACAGCTGTACCCCATCATAACACCTGTTAGAGACTGACAGCTGTACCCCATCATAACACCTGTTAGAGTCTGACAGACAGCTGTACCCCATCATAACACCTGTTAGAGACTGACAGACAGCTGTACCCCATCATAACACCTGTTAGAGTCTGACAGACAGCTGTACCCCATCATAACACCTGTTAGAGTCTGACAGACAGCTGTACCCCATCATAACACCTGTTAGAGACTGACAGCTGTACCCCCATCATAACACCTGTTAGAGTCTGACAGACAGCTGTACCCCATCATAACACCTGTTAGAGACTGACTGACAGCTGTACCCCATCATAACACCTGTTAGAGACTGACAGACAGCTGTACCCCATCATAACACCTGTTAGAGTCTGACAGACAGCTGTACCCCATCATAACACCTGTTAGAGTCTGACAGACAGCTGTACCCCATCATAACACCTGTTAGAGACTGACAGCTGTACCCCCATCATAACACCTGTTAGAGTCTGACAGACAGCTGTACCCCATCATAACACCTGTTAGAGTCTGACAGACAGCTGTACCCCATCATAACACCTGTTAGAGTCTGACAGACAGCTGTACCCCATCATAACACCTGTTAGAGACTGACAGACAGCTGTACCCCATCATAACACCTGTTAGAGACTGACAGACAGCTGTACCCCATCATAACACCTGTTAGAGTCTGACAGACAGCTGTACTCCATCATAACACCTGTTAGAGTCTGACAGACAGCTGTACCCCATCATAACACCTGTTAGAGACTGACAGCTGTACACCATCATAACACCTGTTAGAGACTGACAGACAGCTGTACCCCATCATAACACCTGTTAGAGACTGACAGCTGTACCCCATCATAACACCTGTTAGAGACTGACAGCTGTACCCCATCATAACACCTGTTAGAGTCTGACAGACAGCTGTACCCCATCATAACACCTGTTAGAGACTGACAGCTGTACCCCATCATAACACCTGTTAGAGACTGACAGACAGCTGTACCCCATCATAACACCTGTTAGAGACTGACAGACAGCTGTACCCCATCATAACACCTGTTAGAGACTGACAGCTGTACCCCATCATAACACCTGTTAGAGTCTGACAGACAGCTGTACCCCATCATAACACCTGTTAGAGACTGACAGCTGTACCCCATCATAACACCTGTTAGAGACTGACAGACAGCTGTACCCCATCATAACACCTGTTAGAGACTGACAGACAGCTGTACCCCATCATAACACCTGTTAGAGACTGACAGCTGTACCCCATCATAACACCTGTTAGAGACTGACAGCTGTACCCCATCATAACACCTGTTAGAGACTGACAGACAGCTGTACCCCATCATAACACCTGTTAGAGACTGACAGCTGCATACCGCTCCAGCTGTATAACACCATCTCTCTGTCTGTAGGATATGGCTGCATACCGCTCCAGCTGTATAACACCATCTCTCAGTCTGTAGGATATGGCTGCATACCGCTCCAGCTGTATAACACCATCTCTCTGTCTGTAGGATATGGCTGCATACCGCTCCAGCTGTATAACACCATCTCTCTGTCTGTAGGATATGGCTGCATACCGCTCCAGCTGTATAACACCATCTCTCTGTCTGTAGGATATGGCTGCATACCGCTCCAGCTGTATAACACCATCTCTCTGTCTGTAGGATATGGCTGCATACCGCTCCAGCTGTATAACACCATCTCTCTGTCTGTAGGATATGGCTGCATACCGCTCCAGCTGTATAACACCGTCTCTCTGTCTGTAGGATATGGCTGCATACCGCTCCAGCTGTATAACACCATCTCTCTGTCTGTAGGATATGGCTGCATACCGCTCCAGCTGTATAACACCATCTCTCTGTCTGTAGGATATGGCTGCATACCGCTCCAGCTGTATAACACCATCTCTCTGTCTGTAGGATATGGCTGCATACCGCTCCAGCTGTATAACACCATCTCTCTGTCTGTAGGATATGGCTGCATACCGCTCCAGCTGTATAACACCATCTCTCTGTCTGTAGGATATGGCTGCATACCGCTCCAGCTGTATAACACCTTCTCTCTGTCTGTAGGATATGGCTGCATACCGCTCCAGCTGTATAACACCATCTCTCTGTCTGTAGGATATGGCTGCATACCGCTCCAGCTGTATAACACCATCTCTCTGTCTGTAGGATATGGCTGCATACCGCTCCAGCTGTATAACACCGTCTCTCTGTCTGTAGGATATGGCTGCATACCGCTCCAGCTGTATAACACCATCTCTCTGTCTGTAGGATATGGCTGCATACCGCTCCAGCTGTATAACACCATCTCTCTGTCTGTAGGATATGGCTGCATACCGCTCCAGCTGTATAACACCATCTCTCTGTCTGTAGGATATGGCTGCATACCGCTCCAGCTGTATAACACCATCTCTCTGTCTGTAGGATATGGCTGCATACCGCTCCAGCTGTATAACACCATCTCTCTGTCTGTAGGATATGGCTGCATACCGCTCCAGCTGTATAACACCATCTCTCTGTCTGTAGGATATGGCTGCATACCGCTCCAGCTGTATAACACCATCTCTCTGTCTGTAGGATATGGCTGCATACCGCTCCAGCTGTATAACACCATCTCTCTGTCTGTAGGATATGGCTGCATACCGCTCCGGTGCGAACGTGAAGCGGGTGCCGATGCGACCCGGTCCCGGTGGCTCGTCCAATATGATGCCCCACGCCATGGCCGGTGGCGACGATGATGATGACGACGACCTGGAGGACGATGATGACGAGGATGACGATGATGATGAGTAAAGTGTTAGCGTAGTGTTCGTGCCTGTTGGATTGGTGCGTTCGATTTAGCGCTCGCCTAGTGGGCGGAGTTTGCGCATTTTGAGACCATTCCATTGGTCCTAAAGTGGAAACTCCGCCCTCCCCAGGGTCGCGGCGAGGTAAAACGAACAAACCCAGTTCCACCGGAATCCTAACGGGCCAGAGGAGGAATCTGATTGGCTGAAAGTTATGTGTGCCTGTCAGTGACCCTGCAGGGTTGAGGGCTGACCAGAGGTCAAAGGTTAGTTAGGTCAGGAGTTAGTTAGAGCTGGACTGGACCAGACACGACCTAAAGGAGACTCATAATATCACCGTGTAACTGAATAGTCGTCATCGCAAACATCTGTAACCCTGGAAACAGTTGCTGTGGGCCAACATGTCCAATAGCAGACCTCTGTTGGGGTTGGATAAGAGCTGAATGTTGTGGGTGTCTTCATTCGGTGTTGCTGTTTGTAGAAGGTTGTTGGTGTTCCCAGGGTTGTGTGTGGTCCTAGTGGTGTTCAGGCTCTACAATATTATCACGTGTCGTAACAGAGCTGTGTGACGCTACAGACTCTTTTAAAATATACACTTTATTTTTTGGTTTTTAATTTTATTTTTTAATGGAAAAATGTGTCCTGAAACAATATGTAGAAATTGACTTTTATAATAAAAAAAATTATGATTCTGAAAATGTTTTTTTGTGTTTTATCTAATCCTGTTCCAACACTGATGCAAATACAGTGCCTTGCGAAAGTATTCGGCCCCCTTGAACTTTGCGACCTTTTGCCACATTTCAGGCTTCAAACATAAAGATATAAAACTGTATTTTTTTGTGAAGAATCAACAACAAGTGGGACACAATCATGAAGTGGAAAACAAATCTCCGTCCCAGTCTCAGGTCTTTTGCAGACTCTCTCAGACTTTTAACCACCTTCCCTAATATTTATTGGATATTTCAAACTTTTTTAACAAATCAAAAACTGAAAAATTAGGAGTGCAAAATTATTCAACCCCCTTAAATTAATACTTTGTAGCTCCACCTTTTGCTGCGATTACAGCTGTAAGTCGCTTGGGGTATGTCTCTATCAGTTATGCACATCGAGAGACTGACATTTTTTCCCATTCCTCCTTGCAAAACAGCTCGAGCTCAGTGAGGTTGGATGGAGAGCATTTGTGAACAGCAGTTTTCAGTTCTTTCCACAGATTCTCGATTGGATTCAGGTCTGGACTTTGACTTGGCCATTCTAACACCTGGATATGTTTATTTTTGAACCATTCCATTGTAGATTTTGCTTTATGTTTTGGATCATTGTCTTGTTGGAAGACAAATCTCCGTCCCAGTCTCAGGTCTTTTGCAGACTCCATCAGGTTTTCTTCCAGAATGGTCCTGTATTTGGCTCCATCCATCTTCCCAGCAATTTTAACCATCTTCCCTGTCCCTGCTGAAGAAAAGCAGGCCCAAACCATGATGCTGCCACCACCACCATGTTTGACAGTGGGGATGATGTGTTCAGGGTGATGAACTGTGTTGCTTTTACGCCAAACATAACGTCTTGCATTGTTGCCAAAAAGTTCAATTTTGGTTTCATCTGACCAGAGCACCTTCTTCCACATGTTTGGTGTGTCTCCCAGGTGGCTTGTGGCAAACTTTAAACAGCACTTTTTATGGATATCTTTAAGAAATGGCTTTCTTCTTGCCACTCTTCCATAAAGGCCAGATTTGTGCAATATACGACTGATTGTTGTCCTATGGACAGAGTCTCCCACCTCAGCTGTAGATCTCTGCAGTTCATCCAGAGTGATCATGGGCCTCTTGGCTGCATCTCTGATCAGTCTTCTCCTTGTATGAGCTGAAAGTTTAGAGGGACGGCCAGGTCTTGGTAGATTTGCAGTGGTCTGATACTCCTTCCATTTCAATATTATCGCTTGCACAGTGCTCCTTGGGATGTTTAAAGCTTGAGAAATCTTTTTGTATCCAAATCCGGCTTTAAACTTCTTCACAACAGTATCTCGGACCTGCCTGGTGTGTTCCTTGTTCTTCATGATGCTCTCTGCGCATTTAACGGACCTCTGCGACTATCACAGTGCAGGTGCATTTATACGGAGACTTGATTACACACAGGTGGATTGTATTCATCATCATTAGTCATTTAGGTCAACATTGGATCATTCAGAGATCCTCACTGAACTTCTGGAGAGAGTTTGCTGCACTGAAAGTAAAGGGGCTGAATAATTTTGCACGCCCAATTTTTCAGTTTTTAATTTGTTAAAAAAGTTTGAAATATCCAATAAATGTCGTTCCACTTCATGATTGTGTCCCACTTGATGTTGATTCTTCACAAAAAAATACTGTTTTATATCTTTATGTTTGAAGCCTGAAATGTGGCAAAAGGTCGCAAAGTTCAAGGGGGCCGAATACTTTCGCAAGGCACTGTAATTAAAGAGCGGCAGTAAGATAACAGGCCTATATACAGGGGGTACTGGTACAGAGTCAATGTGGAGACTATATACAGGGGGTACCGGTACAGAGTCAATGTGGAGGCTATATACATGGGGTACTGGTACAGAGTCAATGTGGAGGCTATATACAGGGGGTACCGGTACAGAGTCAATGTGGAGGCTATATACAGGGGGTATCGGTACAGAGTCAATGTGGACGCTATATACAGGGGGTTATGGTACAGAGTCAATGTGGAGGCTATATACAGGGTATTACGGTACAGAGTCAATGTGGAGGCTATATACAGGGGGTACCGGTACAGAGTCAATGTGGAGGCTATATACAGGGGGTACCGGTACAGAGTCAATGTGGAGGCTATATACAGGGGGTACCGGTACAGAGTCAATGTGGAGACTATATACAGGGGGTACCGGTACAGAGTCAATGTGGAGGCTATATACAGGGGGTACCGGTACAGAGTCAATGTGGAGGCTATATACAGGGTGTTACGGTACAGAGTCAATGTGGAGACTATATACAGGGGGTACTGGTACAGAGTCAATGTGGAGGCTATATACAGGGGGTACCGGTACAGAGTCAATGTGGAGGCTATATACAGGGGGAACTGGTACAGAGTCAATGTGGAGGCTATATACAGGGGGAACTGGTACAGAGTCAATGTGGAGGCCAAATACAGGGTGTTACGGTACAGAGTCAATGTGCGGGGACACCGGTTAGTCGAGGTAATTGAGGTGATATGTACATGTAGGTAGAGTTAGTGACTATGAATAGGTAATAAACAGAGAGTAGCAGCAGTGTTAAAGAGTTGTCTGGATAGCTCTTTGATTAGATGTTCAGGAGTGTTATGGCTTGGGAGTAGATCTAGACCATTAGAGAGAAACCATCCCTTGTTAGTGTAGATAGAACCAGTATAGATCTAGACCACCTAGAGAGAAACCACCCTATGTTAGTGTAGATAGAACCAGTATAGATCTAGACCACCTAGAGAGAAACCACCTCATGTTAGTGTAGATATAACCAGTATAGATCTAGACCACATAGAGAGAAAGCACCTCATGTTAGTGTAGATAGAACCAGAACCATTATAGATCTAGATAGAACCAAAGTCCCGTATTTGGGAACCTGCGTGGTTCTGGTACTGTTTCGGTCCGACATTTTCTCTTATATGTGTTTTGCACTGAGCGGTAGCCCCTCACGGACATAGGACGATGTGTCTTCTGCCTGTATAAAGCAGGATGTGAAATCTGACACCACTTGAAGCTTGGAATGTCCCTCCTACCATTTCATTCGCTCTCCTGACTGTCCATCATCTCTTTGCTGAACCCTGCGTCACAGGAATCCTTACGTCGTAGCGCAGCAGGAAAGAGTGGTTTCATCACCGAAGCACATTCAGAGATCGATTTATAGCCAGTAATCTTAAATATAGCATTGATTTTAAACAAAAATCACTTTCTGTTTGTTGTAGACTGATACAAGATGAATATGAGATGAACGGCGAGTCCAGGAAGCCAAGCTCGAGCTCTGAGACGTACACAGGAGGCGGGGGCAGACGGCGGGGGCAGACACATTTTCTCTAACTCTAAATATATAAAGAAATTGTATTTTACAGTTATTAAGAAGGTGAAATCTTATAGTTAGTCTTTTTATAATTTGATTATATATTTATATTTACAAAAAAATAAGTAATTTCAAGCCTTATATCATACAGCTCAGTTGAACAGGAAATACTTCATATCAACTATTTCATATTTTAATATTTGAAGAATATTTCCATCATATTTTCACATCAGCTATTTATTTATTTTACCAGGAAGGTGAGATGTGAACCTTTCTGGGGGTATGCAGTTATTGGTTATTGTTTATGGTCGTCATGATGAATCGGGGGGATTATCCTGTTAACTCCGCCCACAAACCTCTCACTACTTCATTACTGTCAATCTGATAGCTCCTCCCTCTCTATAGATTAAATCCCCCACAGTTAATTACACTGCAGCTGTCGACTCAATCTGTAGCGCTAGAGCCCTTACCTCCTCCCTCTATAACACTAGAGCCCTTACCTCCTCCCTCTATAACACTAGAGCCCTTACCTCCTCCCTCTCTATAACACTAGAGCCCTTACCTCCTCCCTCTCTATAACACTAGAGCCCTTACCTCCTCCCTCTATAACACTAGAGCCCTTACCTCCTCCCTCTATAACACTAGAGCCCTTACCTCCTCCCTCTCTGTAACACTAGAGCCCTTACCTCCTCCCTCTGTAACACTAGAGCCCTTACCTCCTCCCTCTGTAACACTAGAGCACTTACCTCCTCCCTCTATAACACTAGAGCCCTTACCTCCTCCCTCTATAACACTAGAGCCCTTACCTCCTCCCTCTATAACACTAGAGCCCTTACCTCCTCCCTCTCTCTATAACACTAGAGCCCTTACCTCCTCCCTCTATAACACTAGAGCCCTTACCTCCTCCCTCTGTAACACTAGAGCCCTTACCTCCTCCCTCTATAACACTAGAGCCCTTACCTCCTCCCTCTCTATAACACTAGAGCCCTTACCTCCTCCCTCTGTAACACTAGAGCCCTTACTTCCTCCCTCTATAACACTAGAGCCCTTACCTCCTCCCTCTATAACACTAGAGCCCTTACCTCCTCCCTCTATAACACTAGAGCCCTTACCTCCTCCCTCTATAACACTAGAGCCCTTACCTCCTCCCTCTATAACACTAGAGCCCTTACCTCCTCCCTCTCTATAACGGTTCAGAGATAGAGCCCTTACCTCCTCCCTCTATAACACTAGAGCCCTTACCTCCTCCCTCTATAACACTAGAGCCCTTACCTCCTCCCTCTATAACACTAGAGCCCTTACCTCCTCCCTCTGTAACACTAGACCCCTTACCTCCTCCCGCTCTATAACACTAGAGCCCTTACCTCCTCCCTCTCTGTAACACTAGAGCCCTTACCTCCTCCCTCTCTATAACACTAGAGCCCTTACCTCCTCCCTCTGTAACACTAGAGCCCTTATCTCCTCCCTCTCTGTAACACTAGATCCCTTTATCCTCCCTCTCTATAACACTAGAGCCCTTACCTCCTCCCTGTCTCTAACACTAGAGCCCTTACCTCCTCCCTCTGTAACACTAGACCCCTTACCTCCTCCCTCTATAACACTAGAGCCCTTACCTCCTCCCGCTCTATAACACTAGAGCCCTTACCTCCTCCCTCTCTCTAACACTAGAGCCCTTACCTCCTCCCTCTGTAACACTAGACCCCTTACCTCCTCCCTCTATAACACTAGAGCCCTTACCTCCTCCCGCTCTATAACACTAGAGCCCTTACCTCCTCCCTCTATAACACTAGAGCCCTTACCTCCTCCCTCTCTGTAACACTAGAGCCCTTACCTCCTCCCTCTCTATAACACTAGAGCCCTTACCTCCTCCCTCTGTAACACTAGAGCCCTTATCTCCTCCCTCTCTGTAACACTAGATCCCTTTATCCTCCCTCTCTATAACACTAGAGCCCTTACCTCCTCCCTCTATAACACTAGAGCCCTTACCTCCTCCCGCTCTATAACACTAGAGCCCTTACCTCCTCCCTCTATAACACTAGAGCCCTTACCTCCTCCCTGTCTCTAACACTAGAGCCCTTACCCCCTCCCTCTCTATAACACTAGAGCCCTTACCTCCTCCCTCTATAACACTAGAGCCCTTACCTCCTCCCTCTATAACACTAGAGCCCTTACCTCCTCCCTCTGTAACACTAGACCCCTTACCTCCTCCCGCTCTATAACACTAGAGCCCTTACCTCCTCCCTCTCTGTAACACTAGAGCCCTTACCTCCTCCCTCTCTATAACACTAGAGCCCTTACCTCCTCCCTCTGTAACACTAGAGCCCTTATCTCCTCCCTCTCTGT
Organism: Oncorhynchus mykiss; assembly: GCF_013265735.2. NCBI lineage: Eukaryota > Metazoa > Chordata > Actinopteri > Salmoniformes > Salmonidae > Oncorhynchus > Oncorhynchus mykiss. The sequence goes on along the minus strand of NC_048573.1, from coordinate 1,021,670 downwards.
AACACTAGATCCCTTTATCCTCCCTCTCTATAACACTAGAGCCCTTACCTCCTCCCTGTCTCTAACACTAGAGCCCTTACCTCCTCCCTCTGTAACACTAGACCCCTTACCTCCTCCCTCTATAACACTAGAGCCCTTACCTCCTCCCGCTCTATAACACTAGAGCCCTTACCTCCTCCCTCTCTCTAACACTAGAGCCCTTACCTCCTCCCTCTGTAACACTAGACCCCTTACCTCCTCCCTCTATAACACTAGAGCCCTTACCTCCTCCCGCTCTATAACACTAGAGCCCGTACCTCCTCCCTCTATAACACTAGAGCCCTTACCTCCTCCCTCTCTGTAACACTAGAGCCCTTACCTCCTCCCTCTCTATAACACTAGAGCCCTTACCTCCTCCCTCTGTAACACTAGAGCCCTTATCTCCTCCCTCTCTGTAACACTAGATCCCTTTATCCTCCCTCTCTATAACACTAGAGCCCTTACCTCCTCCCTCTATAACACTAGAGCCCTTACCTCCTCCCGCTCTATAACACTAGAGCCCTTACCTCCTCCCTCTATAACACTAGAGCCCTTACCTCCTCCCTGTCTCTAACACTAGAGCCCTTACCCCCTCCCTCTCTATAACACTAGAGCCCTTACCTCCTCCCTCTGTAACACTAGAGCCCTTACCTCCTCCCTCTATAACACTAGAGCCCTTACCTCCTCCCTCTCTAACACTAGAGCCCTTACCTCCTCCCTCTATAACACTAGAGCCCTTACCTCCTCCCTCTCTATAACACTAGAGCCCTTACCTCCTCCCTCTCTGTAACACTAGAGCCCTTACCTCCTCCCTCTCTCTAACACTAGAGCCCTTACCTCCTCCCCTCTCTAATGGTTCAGAGATAGAGCCCTTACCTCCTCCCTCTATAACACTAGAGCCCATACCTCCTCCCTCTCTCTAACACTAGAGCCCTTACCTCCTCCCTCTCTATAACACTAGAGCCCTTACCTCCTCCCTCTGTAACACTAGAGCCCTTACCTCCTCCCTCTGTAACACTAGAGCCCTTACCTCCTCCCTCTCTATAACACTAGAGCCCTTAACTCCTCCCTATGTAACACTAGAGCCCTTACCTCCTCCCTCTCTATAACACTAGAGCCCTTACCTCCTGCCTCTGTAACACTAAAGCCCTTACCTCCTCCCTCTCTATAACACTAGAGCCCTTATCTCCTCCCTCTCTAATGGTTCAGAGATAGAGCCCTTACCTCCTCCCTCTCTCTAACGGTTCAGAGATAGAGCCCTTACCTCCTCCCTCTATAACACTAGAGCCCATACCTCCTCCCTCTCTCTAACACTAGAGCCCTTACCTCCTCCCTCTCTATAACACTAGAGCCCTTACCTCCTCCCTCTGTAACACTAGAGCCCTTACCTCCTCCCTCTGTAACACTAGAGCCCTTACCTCCTCCCTCTCTATAACACTAGAGCCCTTACCTCCTCCCTATGTAACACTAGAGCCCTTACCTCCTCCCTCTCTATAACACTAGAGCCCTTACCTCCTGCCTCTGTAACACTAAAGCCCTTACCTCCTCCCTCTATAACACTAGAGCCCATACCTCCTCCCTCTCTCTAACACTAGAGCCCTTACCTCCTCCCTCTCTATAACACTAGAGCCCTTACCTCCTCCCTATGTAACACTAGAGCCCTTACCCCCTCCTTCTATAACACTAGAGCACTTACCTCCTCCCTCTCTATAACACTAGAGCCATTACATCCTCCCTCTCTGTAACACTAGAGCCCTTACCTCCTTTCTCTCTGTAGATGAAATCCCTCCAGTGAACACTAGATGGCGATCCAACCTCAGCTCTCTCCCTTAGATACTGTTATCAAATCAAATCAAATCAATCAAATCAAATTTTTATTTGAGAGAGAGAGACAGGGAGAGAGAGACAGGGAGAGAGAGAGACAGAGAGAGAGAGAAAGAGAGAGAGAGAGACAGGCAGAGAGAGAGAGACCGGGAGAGAGAGAGACAGGGAGAGAGATAGGGAGAGAGACAGGGAGAGAGCGAGTAATGAGGTTGTTGTTTTGAGCTCCAGTGGAAATCAGAGAGCAACCATAAATCTGTAACCAGCAACACACCAAGCTTCCCTGAAACACACAGCAGGGTCGTGGTTCTTTCATCTCCTCCTTCACATTCTCAATCTCTTGAGACGCACGCTCAGACACAAACACACACCCTGGGCGCCTGCGTTGAGCTATAATCTGTTTTCAGAGCAAGCAAACCCAAACTGGTTTGTTCTAAAGCTCAAATAGTTCTAAAGCTCAAATAGTCCAACCTCTTCATCTCCCTCTCTCTCTCGGTCTCTCTCGCTCTCTCTCGCTGTCTGTCTCCCTCAAACTTATGTCTCTCTAAGTCAACAGCCTGGAAGGGAACAGCTGATAAAACAGAGGGAGAGAATGTAAGAGAGAGGAGGATATAGACTGATAGGGGTGAAGAGACAGAGGAGGATAAAGACTGATAGGGGTAAAGAGAGAAAGGAGGATAAAGACTGATAGGGGTGAAGAGGAGGAGAATATAGACTGATAGGGGTGAATAAGGAGGAGGATATAGACTGATAGGGGTGAAGAGAGAGAGGAGGATATAGACTGATAGGGGTGAAGAGGAGGAGGATAAAGACTGATAGGGGTGAAGAGGAGGAGGATAAAGACTGATAGGGGTGAAGAGGAGGGGGATAAAGACTGAAATGGGTGAAGAGAGAGGGGAGGATATAGACTGATAGGGGTGAAGATGAGGAGGATATAGACTGATAGGGGTGAAGTGAGAGGTAGAGAGAGAAAGAGAGGTAGAGAGAGAGAGAGGTAGAGAGAGAGAGAGAGAGGTAGAGAGAGAGAGAGATAGAGAGAAAGAGAGAAAGAGAGATAGAGAGGTAGAGAGAGAGAGAGGTAGATAGTGAGAGAGAGAATGAAATAGAGGAGTAGAGGAAGGAGAGGGTCAGAGCTCCCAAAGGAGACAGGAAGTAGAGAACAGGAAGAGGACGTGAGACCAAAGCCAACAGGAAGAGACTCCTCCCATCTAGGGGTCAGAGGAGGCATGAGACGACCTCTCACCTCTAACCTAGAAATAGAGGGATGAAGAGAGAGACAGCGACAGAGAGAGAGAGAGAGATACTGTATACTTGTAAATTAACTTGCAGTTGTGTTCTGTCAATAACGGTTTATGGAATAGAGAAGAAACAGAAAGAGTGGATATATAGAGTGTGTTTATGTGTGTGTGTGTGTGTGTGTGTGTGTGTGTGTGTGCAGACAGACAGAGAGAAAGAGAGTGTGTGTGTGTGTGTATGTGTGTGCAGACAAACAGAGAGCGAGAGAGTGTGCGTGTGTGTGTGTGTAGACATGCAGAGAGAGTGTGTGTGTGTGTGTGTGTGTGTGTGTGTGTGTGTGTGTGTGTGTGTGTGTGTGTGCGTGCGTGCAGAGAGGCGTGTGTGCACGCGTGCGCGTGTGTGTGCAGACAGACAGAGAGAGAGAGAGAGAGTGTGTGTGTGTGTGTGTGTATGTGTGTGTGTGTGTGCGTGCGTGCGTGCAGACAGAGACAGACAGACAGACAGACAGAGAGAGAGACTTTAGTCAGTGTTGACTTTAGGAGAGATGTGATCTAGACAGACATGACTGTATAGAGATGATAGATCATGTAGAGATGATAGATCATGTAGAGATGATAGATCATATAGAGATGATAGATCATGTAGAGATGATAGAGCATGTAGAGATGATAGAGCATGTAGAGATGATAGATCATGTAGAGATGATAGAGCATGTAGAGATGATAGATCATGTAGAGATGATAGAGCATGTAGAGATGATAGATCATGTATAGCGATGATAGAGCATGTAAAGATAGATCATGTAGAGATGATAGATCATGTAGAGATGATAGATCATGTAGAGAGATGATAGATCATGTTGAGCAATGATAGATCATGTAGAGATGATAGATCATGTAGAGATGATAGATCATGTAGAGAGATGATAGATCATGTTGAGCAATGATAGATCATGTAGAGAGATGATAGATCATGTAGAGATGATAGATCATGTAGAGAGATGGTAGATCATGTAGAGATGACAGATCATGTTGAGCGATGATAGATCATGTAGAGAGATGATAGATCATGTATAGAGATGGTAGATCATGCATAGAGATGGTAGATGATGTAGAGAGATGATATATCATGTATAGAGATTATAGATCATGTTGAGCAATGATAGATCATGTAGAGCTGGTAGATCATGTATAGAGATGGTCGATGATGTAGAGAGATGATAGATCATGTATAGAGATGGTAGATCATGTAGAGAGATGATAGATCATGTAGAGAGATGATAGATCATGTATAGAGATGGTAGATCATGTATAGAGATGGTAGATGATGTAGAGAGATGGTAGATCATGTAGAGAGATGATATATCATGTATAGAGATGGTAGATGATGTAGAGAGATGATAGATAATGTATAGAGATGGTAGATCATGTATAGAGATGGTAGATGATGTAGAGAGATGATAGATCATGTATAGAGATGGTAGATTATGTATAGAGATGGTAGATTATGTATAGAGATGGAAGATGATGTAGAGAGATGATAGATAATGTATTGAGATGGTAGACGATGTAGAGAGATGATAGATCATGTATTGAGATGGTAGATGATGTAGAGAGATGATAGATCATGTAGAGAGATGATAGATCATGTATAGAGATGGTAGATCATGTATTGAGATGGTAGATCATGTAGAGAGATGAGTAGTTGTTAGAAATGACAGTGAGATGTGAAAGAATGCATTTGGGAAGTAAGGGGGAGGAGGAAGAGAGAGGGGGGCTATCTCGCTTCTCTCTCTCTCTCTCTCTCTCTCTCTCTCTCTCTCTCTCTCTCTCTCTCTCTCTCTCTCTCTCTCTCTCTCTCTCTCTCTCTCTCTCTCTCTCTCTCTCTCTCTCTCTCTCTCTCTCTCTCTCTCTCTCTCTCTCTCTCTCTCTCTCTCTCTCTCTCTCTCTCTCTCTCTCTCTCTCTCTCTCTCTCTCTCTCTCTCTCTCTCTCTCTCTCTCTCTCTCTCTCTCTCTCTCTCTCTCTCTCTCTCTCTCTCTCTCTCTCTCAATTCAATTCAAGGGGCTTTATTGGCATGGGAAACATGTTAACATTGCCAAAGCAAGTGAGGTAGATATATATACAAAAGTGAAATAAACAATAACAATTCTCTCTCTCTCTCATTTCTTCTTTAAATGTAAATGGGGCGGGAGACGTTGAAAAAAGAGCTGTGGTGTTTGAGCCAATGAAGGGGAAATTAGGTGACATATATTTTCTACAGGAAACGCATAGTAATATTGAAAATGAAGTTATGTGGCAACTGGAGTGTGTGTGTGTGTCTGTGTGTGTGTGTGTGTCTGTGTGTGTGTGTGTGTGTGTGTGTCTGTCTGTGTGTCTGTGTGTTTGTGTGTGTGTGTGTGTGTGTGGGGGGGGTGAAGTCATAAAAGCTCAAAAAGTGGGGGTGTGGCCTTCCTGTTCCCAAATAGGTTTCTTGCCTTTGTCATATGAGGTTGAAGAGGGGAGGTTATTAAACATTAGAGGTATGACAACATAATAAAGGTATATAAACGTATATACATGTATGTGCCCCAGTAGTAACAGTTGAAAGGGGATGTTTTTTAGAGACATTATCAAATAACATTGAGAAATGTAACACTGAGGATGAGTTAAAATGGAGGTACGAGACAAAACAAATGGGGCTAATGAGTCAAAATGGAGGCACGAGACAGAACACATGGGGCTAATGAGTCAAAATGGAGGTACGAGACAGAACACATGGGGCTAATGAGTCAAAATGGAGGTACGAGACAAAACACATGGGGCTAATGAGTCAAAATGGAGGTACGAGACAGAACACATGGGGCTAATGAGTCAAAATGGAGGTACGAGACAGAACACATGGGGCTAATGAGTCAAAATGGAGACACGAGACAGAACACATGGGGCTAATGAGTCAAAATGGAGGTACGAGACAGAACATATGGGGCTAATGAGTCAAAATGGAGGTACGAGACAGAACACATGGAGCTAATGAGTCAAAATGGAGGTACGAGACAGAACACATGGGGCTAATGAGTCAAAATGGAGGTACGAGACAGAACACATGGGGCTAATGAGTCAAAATGGAGGTACGAGACAGAACACATGGGGCTAATGAGTCAAAATTGGTGTTGGTTCAGGTAGTTAGTGGAGGGGATCATTAAGTAGTGTGTTGGTTCAGGTTCAGGTATTTAGTGGTGGGGGTCATTAGGTAGTGTGTTGGTTCAGGTAGTTAAGTGGTGGGGTTCATTAGGGAGTGTGTTGGTTCAGGTTCAGGTATTTAGTGGAGGGGTTCATTAGGTAGTGTGTTGGTTCAAGTTCAGGTATTTAGTGGAGGGGTTCATTAGGTAGTGTGTTGGTTCAGGTAGTTAGTGGTGGGGTTCATTAGGTAGTGTGTTGGTTCAGGTTCAGGTAGTTAGTGGTGGGTTCATTATGTAGTGTGTTGGTTCAGTTAGTTAGTGGTAGGGGTCATTAGGTACAGTGTGTTGGTTCAGGTAGATAGTTGTGGGTTTCATTAGGTAGTGTGTTGGTTCAGGTAGTTAGTTGTGGGGTTCGTTAGGTAGTGTGTTGGTTCAGGTTCAGGTAGTTAGTGGTGGGGTTCATTAGCTAGTGTGTTGGTTTAGGTTCGGGTAGTTACATGGAGGGAGAGAGAGATAAGAAATGTCTTTATTCATTATTTTATTTATATTTTATTATTTTTATTTGGCAAGTCGGTAAAGAACAAATTCTTATTTTACAATGACCACCTACCCCGGCCAAACCTCCCCTAACCCGGACGACGCTGGGCCAAAACCTCCCCTAACCCGGACGACGCTGGGCCAAACCCTCCCCTAACCCGGACGACGCTGGGCCAAACCCGGACGACGCTGGGCCAAAACCTCCCCTAACCCGGACGACGCTGGGCCAAACCCTCCCCTAACAAGGGCGACGCTGGGCCAAACCCTCCCCTAACCCGGACGACGCAGGGCCAAACCATCCCCTAATCAGGACGACGCTGGGCCAACCCCCCCCCCCCCCCCCCCCCCCCTAACCCGGACGACGCTGGGCCAAACCCTCCCCTAACCCGGACGACGCTGGGCCAAACCCTCCCCTAACCCGGACGACGCTGGGCCAAACCCGGACGACGCAGGGCCAAACCATCCCCTAATCAGGACGACGCTGGGCCAAAACCTCCCCTAACCCGGACGACGCTGGGCCAAACCCTCCCCTACCCCGGACAACGCTGGGCCAAACCCTCCCCTAACCCGGACGACGCTGGACCAAACCCTCCCCTAAGCCGGACGACGCTGAGCCAAACCCGGACGACGCTGGGCCAAACCCTCCCCTAAACCGGGCGACATTGGGCCAAACTAGGACGACGCTGGGCCAAACCCGGACGACGCTGGGCAAAACCCGGATGACTCTGGGCCAAACCCGGACTACGCTGGGCCAAACCCTCCCCTAAGCAGGACGAAGCTGGGCCAAACCCTTCCCCAGCTACAATGAATGCAGCATCAGGATATATGGATTCCAGTTTGCAAAGAGTCAAATAAAGTTCGTTCAGAGCAATCGATGTGTCTGCTTGGGGGGGAATATATACGGCTGTGATTATAATCGAAGAGAATTCCCTTGGTAGATAATGCGGTCGACATTTGATTGTGAGGAATTCTAAATCAGGTGAACAGAAGGACTTGAGTTCCTGTATGTTGTTGTGGCCATACCACGTCTCGTTAACCATGAAGCATACGCCCCCGCCCCTCTTCTTACCAGAAATATGTTTGTTTCTGTCGGCGCGATGCGTGGAGAAACCAGCTGGCTGCACCGACTCCGATAGCGTCTCTCCAGTGAGCCATGTTTCCGTGAAGCAAAGAACGTTACAGTCTCTGATGTCCCTCTGGAATGCTACCCTTGCTCGGATTTCATCAACCTTGTTGTCAAGAGACTGGGCATTGGCGAGAAGAATGCTCGGGAGTGGTGCACGATGTGCCCGTCTCCGGAGTCTGACCAGAAGACCGCTTCGTTTCCCCCTTTTACGAAGTAGTTTTTTGGGTCGCCGGCTGGAATCCATTCCGTTGTCCTGGGTGAAAGGCAGAACACAGGATCCGCTTCGCGGAAGTCATATTCTTGGTCGTACTGATGGTGAGTTGTCACTGCTCTTCTATTCAGTAGTTCTTCTCTACTGTATGTAATGAAACCTAAGATGACCTGGGGTACTAATGTAAGAAATAACACGTAAGAAAAAAAAAAAATGCATAGTTTCCTAGGAACGTGATGCAAGGCGACCATCTCTGTCGGCGCCGGAAGTACATAGGAACATAGGAACCCAGCGGACTACCCTCCCCTAACCAGGACGAAGCTGGGCCAAACTCTTCCCTAACCCCGACAACGCTGGGCCAAACCTTCCCCTAAACCGGGCGACGCTGGGCCAAACACTCCCCTAACCCGGGCGACGCTGGACCTAACCCGGACGACGTAGGGCCAAACCCTGCCCTAACCAGGACGACGCTGGGCCAAACCCTCCCCATACCCGGACTACGCTGGGCCAAACCCTCCCCTAACCCGGACGACGCTGGGCCAAACCCTCCCCTAACCTTGGTGACGCTGGACCAAACCCGGACGATGCTGGGCCAAACCCGGACTACGCTGGGCCAAACCCTCCCCTAACCCAGGCGACGCTGGGCCAAAACCCTCCCCTAACCCGGATGACGCTGGGCCAACCCCGACGACCCTGGGCCAAACCCTCCGTTAACCCAGATGACGCTAGGCCAAACCCTCCCCTAACCTGGACGATGCTGGACCATAATCTCCCCTAACCCGGACGACGCTGGGCCAAACCCGGACTACGCTGGGCCAAACCCTCCCCTAACCCAGGTGACGCTGGGCCAAAACCCTCCCCTAACCCGGATGACGCTGGGCCAACCCCGACGACCCTGGGCCAAACCCTCCGTTAACCCAGATGACGCTAGGCCAAACCCTCCCCTAACCTGGACGATGCTGGACCATAATCTCCCCTAACCCGGACGACGCTGGGCCAAACCCTCCCCTTCCCCGGACGACGCTGGGCCAAACCCTCCCCTTCCCCGGACGACGCTGGGCCAAACCCTCCCCTAACCCGGGCGATGTTGGGCCAAACCCAGACGACGCTGGTCCAAACCCGGACGATGCTGGGCCAAACCCGGACTACGCTGGGCCAAACCCTCCCCGAACCTTGGTGACGCTGGACCAAACCCGGACGATGCTGGGCCAAACCCGGACTACGCTGGGCCAAACTCTCCCCTAACCCGGGCGACGCTGGGCCAAAACCCTCCCCTAACCCGGATGACGCTGGGCCAACCCCGACGACCCTGGGCCAAACCCTCCGTTAACCCAGACGACGCTAGGCCAAACCCTCCCCTAACCTGGACGACGCTGGACCATAATCTCCCCTAACCTGGACGACGCTGGGCCAAACCCTCCCCTTCCCCGGACGACGCTGGGCCAAACCCTCCCCTTCCCCGGACGACGCTGGGCCAAACCCTCCCCTAACCCGGGCGATGTTGGGCCAAACCCGGACGACGCTGGTCCAAACCCGGACGATGCTGGGCCAAACCCGGACTACGCTGGGCCAAACCCTCCCCATACCCCGACGACTCTGGACCAAACCCTCCCCTAACCCGGACGACGCTGGGCCAAAACCTCCCCATACCCGGACTACGCCGGGCCAACCCCGACGACCATGGGCCAAACCCTACGTTAACCCGGACGACGCTAGGCCAAACCCTTCCCTAACCTGGACGACGCTGGACCATAATTTCCCCTAACCCGGACGACGCTGGACCAAACCCTCCCCTTCCCCGGACGACGCTGGGCCAAACCCTCCCCTAACCCGGGCGACGTTGGGCCAAACCCGGACGACGCTGGGCCAAACCCGGACGACGCTGGGCCAAACCCGGGCTACGCTGGGCCAAACCCTCCCCATACCCGGACGACTCTGGACCAAACCCTCCCCTAACCCGGACGACGCTGGGCCAAACCCTCCCCATACCCGGACTACGCTGGGCCTAACCCTCCGCATACCCGGACGACGCTGGACCAAACCCTCCCCTAACCCGGACGACGCTGGACCAAACCCTCCCCTAACCCAGACGACGCTGGGCCAAACCCTCCCCATACCCGGACGACGCTGGACAAAACCCTCCCCTAACCCGGACGACGCTGGGCCAAACTCTCCCCATACCCGGACGACGCTGGGCTAAATCCTCCCCTAACCCGGACGACGCTGGGCCAAATCCTCCCCTAACCCGGACGACGCTGGGCCAAACCCTCCCCTAATCCAGATGACGCTGGTCCATACCCTCCCCTAACCGGGACAACGATGGGCCTAACCTGGACGATGCTGGGCCAAACCCTCCCCTAACCAGGACGACGCTGGGCCAAACCCTCCCCTAACCCAGACGACGCTGGACCAAACCCTCCCCTAACCCGGGCGATGTTGGGCCAAACCCAGACGACGCTGGTCCAAACCCGGACGATGCTGGGCCAAACCCGGACTACGCTGGGCCAAACCCTCCCCGAACCTTGGTGACGCTGGACCAAACCCGGACGATGCTGGGCCAAACCCGGACTACGCTGGGCCAAACCCTCCCCTAACCCGGGCGACGCTGGGCCAAAACCCTCCCCTAACCCGGATGACGCTGGGCCAACCCCGACGACCCTGGGCCAAACCCTCCGTTAACCCAGACGACGCTAGGCCAAACCCTCCCCTAACCTGGACGATGCTGGACCATAATCTCCCCTAACCCGGACGACGCTGGGCCAAACCCTCCCCTTCCCCGGACGACACTGGGCCAAACCCTCCCCTTCCCCGGACGACGCTGGGCCAAACCCTCCCCTAACCCGGGCGATGTTGGGCCAAACCCAGACGACGCTGGTCCAAACCCGGACGATGCTGGGCCAAACCCGGACTACGCTGGGCCAAACCCTCCCCGAACCTTGGTGACGCTGGACCAAACCCGGACGATGCTGGGCCAAACCCGGACTACGCTGGGCCAAACCCTCCCCTAACCCGGGCGACGCTGGGCCAAAACCCTCCCCTAACCCGGATGACGCTGGGCCAACCCCGACGACCCTGGGCCAAACCCTCCGTTAACCCAGACGACGCTAGGCCAAACCCTCCCCTAACCTGGACGACGCTGGACCATAATCTCCCCTAACCTGGACGACGCTGGGCCAAACCCTCCCCTTCCCCGGACGACGCTGGGCCAAACCCTCCCCTTCCCCGGACGACGCTGGGCCAAACCCTCCCCTAACCCGGGCGATGTTGGGCCAAACCCGGACGACGCTGGTCCAAACCCGGACGATGCTGGGCCAAACCCGGACTACGCTGGGCCAAACCCTCCCCATACCCGGACGACTCTGGACCAAACCCTCCCCTAACCCGGACGACGCTGGGCCAAACCCTCCCCATACCCGGACTACGCTGGGCCTAACCCTCCGCATACCCGGACGACGCTGGACCAAACCCTCCCCTAACCCGGACGACGCTGGACCAAACCCTCCCCTAACCCAGACGACGCTGGGCCAAACCCTCCCCATACCCGGACGACGCTGGACAAAACCCTCCCCTAACCCGGACGACGCTGGGCCAAACTCTCCCCATACCCGGACGACGCTGGGCTAAATCCTCCCCTAACCCGGACGATGCTGGGCCAAATCCTCCCCTAACCCGGACGACGCTGGGCCAAACCCTCCCCTAACCCAGATGACGCTGGTCCATACCCTCCCCTAACCGGGACAACGATGGGCCTAACCTGGACGATGCTGGGCCAAACCCTCCCCTAACCAGGACGACGCTGGGCCAAACCCTCCCCTAACCCAGACGACGCTGGACCAAACCCTCCCCTAACCCGGGCGACGCTGGGCCAAACCCTCCCCTAACCCGGACGACGCTGGGCCAAACCCTCCCCTAACCCAGACGACGCTGGTCCATACCCTCCCCTAACCGGGACAACGATGGGCCTAACCTGGACGATGCTGGGCCAAACCCTCGCCTAACCCGGACGACGCTGGACCAAACCCTCCCCTAATCCGGACGACGTTGGGCCAAACCCTCCCCTAACCCGGACGACGCTGAACCAAACCCTCCCCTAACCAGGACGACGCTGGGCCAAACCCTCCCCTAACCCAGACGACGCTGGACCAAACCCTCCCCTAACCAGGACGACGCTGGGCCAAACCCTCCCCTAACCAGGACGACGCTGGGCCAAACCCTCCGATAACCCAGGCGACGCTGGGCCAAACCCTCCCCTAACCAGGACGACGCTGGGCCAAACCCTCCCCTAACCAGGACGACGCTGGGCCAAACCCTCCCCTAACCCAGACTACGCTGGGCCAATTGTGCGCTGCCCTGTGAGAGAGAGATCATGTTGCTGGTTTCCTCTGTAGAAATGATGTTTGATCAGAGTCAACATCCACTCACCTTCCACAATCCATGAAACCATGACAACTGTACAATTAAGAAACAGCTGTTTGACCTCTAAGGGCCCGATTCAGACTTTAGTTACAGTAAGTAGATTTAACATGGACTTAAGTCAACATTGTTTTTACTGAAGTCCATGTTAAGTCAACTTATCTCAAGTCTGAATAGGGGGTTCCAATGGAGTTTGGCATTGAAGACAACACACACGTGAGAAATGGATAGAGGGTGTGTGAAGAGAGAGAGAGACAGAGAGAGAGAGAGAGACAGAGAGAGAGAGAGAGAGAGAGAGAGAGAGAGAGAGAGAGTGAGAGAGACAGAGACAGCGACAGAGACAGAGAGAGAGACAGAGACAGAGAGAGAGAGACAGAGAGAGAGAGATAGAGGCAGAGAGACAGACAGAGAGAGAGAGATACAGAGAGAGACAGAGAGACAGAGAGAGAGACAGAGGGGGGGAGGGTGTGGGAAGAGAGAGATACAGAGAGAGAGAGACAGAGAGAGGGGGGATGTGAAGAGAGAGAGAGAGAGAGAGGGATGTGTGTGTGAAGAGACAGAGAGACAGAGAGAGAGACAGAGAGAGAGAAGGGGAGGGTGTGGGAAGAGAGAGACACAAACAGAGAGAGAGGGAGGGTGTGTGAAGAGAGAGAGACAAACAGAGAGAGAGAGAGGGGGATGGTGAGTGAAGAGAGAGAGAGACAGACAGAGACAGAGACAGAGAGAGAGGGGAGGGTGTGTGAAGAGAGAGCGACAAACAGAGAGAGAGAGAGAGAGAGAGAGAGGGGGATGGTGAGTGAAGAGAGAGAGAGACAGACAGAGAGAGAGGGGGATGGTGAGTGAAGAGAGAGAGAGACAGACAGAGAGAGAGAGAGACAGAGAGAGAGACAGAGAGAGGGAATTGGAGGGTGTGGGAAGAGAGAGACACAAACAGAGAGAGAGAGACAGAGAGAGGGGGAGGGTGTGTGAAGAGAGAGACAGAGAGAGAGGGGAGGGTGTGTGAAGAGAGAGACAGAGAGAGAGGGGAGGGTGTGTGAAGAGAGAGAGACAAACAGAAAGAGAGAGGGGGATGGTGAGTGAAGAGAGAGAGAGACAGACAGAGAGAGAGACAGAGAGACAGACAGACAGACAGACAGACAGACAGACAGACAGACAGACAGACAGACAGACAGACAGACAGAGGGAAGGGGAGGGTGTGGGAAGAGAGAGACACAAACAGAGAGAGAGAGATAGAGGCAGAGAGACAGACAGAGAGAGAGAGAGAGAGATACAGAGAGAGACAGAGAGACAGAGAGAGAGACAGAGGGGGGGAGGGTGTGGGAAGAGAGAGATACAGAGAGAGAGAGACAGAGAGAGGGGGGATGTGAAGAGAGAGAGAGAGAGAGAGAGGGATGTGTGTGTGAAGAGACAGAGAGACAGAGAGAGAGACAGAGAGAGAGAAGGGGAGGGTGTGGGAAGAGAGAGACACAAACAGAGAGAGAGGGAGGGTGTGTGAAGAGAGAGAGACAAACAGAGAGAGAGAGAGGGGGATGGTGAGTGAAGAGAGAGAGAGACAGACAGAGACAGAGACAGAGAGAGAGGGGAGGGTGTGTGAAGAGAGAGCGACAAACAGAGAGAGAGAGAGAGAGAGAGAGAGGGGGATGGTGAGTGAAGAGAGAGAGAGACAGACAGAGAGAGAGGGGGATGGTGAGTGAAGAGAGAGAGAGACAGACAGAGAGAGAGAGAGACAGAGAGAGAGACAGAGAGAGGGAATTGGAGGGTGTGGGAAGAGAGAGACACAAACAGAGAGAGAGAGACAGAGAGAGGGGGAGGGTGTGTGAAGAGAGAGACAGAGAGAGAGGGGAGGGTGTGTGAAGAGAGAGACAGAGAGAGAGGGGAGGGTGTGTGAAGAGAGAGAGACAAACAGAAAGAGAGAGGGGGATGGTGAGTGAAGAGAGAGAGAGACAGACAGAGAGAGAGACAGAGAGACAGACAGACAGACAGACAGACAGACAGACAGACAGACAGACAGACAGACAGACAGACAGACAGACAGAGGGAAGGGGAGGGTGTGGGAAGAGAGAGACACAAACAGAGAGAGAGAGATAGAGGCAGAGAGACAGACAGAGAGAGAGAGAGAGAGATACAGAGAGAGACAGAGAGAGAGACAGAGGGGGGGAGGGTGTGGGAAGAGAGAGATACAGAGAGAGAGAGACAGAGAGAGGGGGGATGTGAAGAGCGAGAGAGAGAGAGAGGGATGTGTGTGTGAAGAGACAGAGAGACAGAGAGAGAGACAGAGAGAGAGAAGGGGAGGGTGTGGGAAGAGAGAGACACAAACAGAGAGAGAGGGAGGGTGTGTGAAGAGAGAGAGACAAACAGAGAGAGAGAGAGGGGGATGGTGAGTGAAGAGAGAGAGAGACAGACAGAGACAGAGACAGAGAGAGAGGGGAGGGTGTGTGAAGAGAGAGCGACAAACAGAGAGAGAGAGAGAGAGAGAGAGAGGGGGATGGTGAGTGAAGAGAGAGAGAGACAGACAGAGAGAGAGGGGGATGGTGAGTGAAGAGAGAGAGAGACAGACAGAGAGAGAGAGAGACAGAGAGAGAGACAGAGAGAGGGAATTGGAGGGTGTGGGAAGAGAGAGACACAAACAGAGAGAGAGAGACAGAGAGAGGGGGAGGGTGTGTGAAGAGAGAGACAGAGAGAGAGGGGAGGGTGTGTGAAGAGAGAGACAGAGAGAGAGGGGAGGGTGTGTGAAGAGAGAGAGACAAACAGAAAGAGAGAGGGGGATGGTGAGTGAAGAGAGAGAGAGACAGACAGAGAGAGAGACAGAGAGACAGACAGACAGACAGACAGACAGACAGACAGACAGACAGACAGACAGACAGACAGAGGGAAGGGGAGGGTGTGGGAAGAGAGAGACACAAACAGAGAGAGAGAGAGACAGACAGAGAGAGAGAGACAGACAGAGAGAGAGGGGGATGGTGTGTGAGTATAATGAGGAAATTAGAAACCAAGGGAGAGAGGGGGATGGGAGAGAGGCAGAAGGAGAAAAGAGGTAAGGAGAGAGGAAATGGTTATTAACTCGTTGAAAGACTTCTACTTAATCCTTCTGACAGATGAAATTAACATTATTATAGAGGGAGGGAGGGAGGGAGGGAGGGAGGGAGGGGGAGTGAGAGTGAGAGAGGGAGGGAGGGAGGGAGGGAGGGATGGAGGGAGGGAGGGAGGGAGGGAGGGAGGGAGGGAGGGAGGGAGGGAGGGAGGGAGGGAGGGAGGGAGGGATGGAGGGAGGGAGGGAGGGAGGGAGAGTGAGGGAGGGAGGGAGGGGGGGAGGGAGGGAGGCAGAGTGAGGGAGGGAGGGAGGGAGGGAGGGAGGGGGGAGGGGGGGAGGGAGGGTGAGAGAGGGAGGGATATAAGGAGACACAGACAGAGGTAGAGATGTAGAGAGATGAAGGGAGGGAGGGAGGAAGATGGAGAGGGAGGGAGGGGATAAGGAGACACAGACAGAGGTAGAGAGAGGAAGGGAGGGAGGAAGATGGAGAGGGATAGAGAGAGTTAGAGAGAGGAAGGGAGGGAGGGAGGAAGATGGAGAGGGATAGAGAGAGTTAGAGAGAGGAAGGGAGGGAGGAAGATGGAAGGGATAGAGAGAGGAAGGGAGGGAGGGAGGGAGGAAGATGGAGAGGGATAGAGAGAGTTAGAGAGAGGAAGGGAGGGAGGAAGATGGAGAGGGATAGAGAGAGTTAGAGAGGGGAAGGGAGGGAGGGAGGAAGATGGAGAGGGATAGAGAGAGTTAGAGAGAGGAAGGGAGGGAGGAAGATGGAGAGGGATAGAGAGAGGAAGGGAGGGAGGGAGGAAGATGGAGAGGGATAGAGAGAGAGGGAGAAGTAGAGAGAGAGGAATGGAGGGAGGGGAATGCTGTGACATGTTCTCTGCCAGGTTCTGCTTGCAGGTCCCCTCCCAACAATCACACACACACACACGCACGCACGCACGCACACACACACACACACACACACAGGACACCCGCACACACACACACTTTGTTTTTCTATTCTGAGTGACTCATTGTAATCCACCCGGTTGGTGGGTGGTTGGTTGGTTGGTTGGTGTGCGTGTGTGTGTGTGTGTGTGTGTGTGTGTGTGTGTGTGTGTGTGTGTGTGTGTGTGTGTGTGTGTGTGTCCAGGTAATAACCATACCTGTCCATCAGCAGCAGGTCTAAGAGCTGATAGGGAGAAAGATGTGATGGTGAATGTTAGGGTATTGTAGATGGGGATGGTGAATGTTAGGGTATTGTAGATGGGGATGGTGAATGTTAGGGCATTGTGGATGGGGATGGTGAATGCTAGGGCATTGTGGATGGGGATGGTGAATGTTAGGGAATTGTGGATGGGGATGGTGAATGTTAGGGCATTGTGGATGGGGATGGGGATGGTGAATGTTAGGGTATTGTGGATGGTGATGGTGAATGTTAGGGCATTGTGGATGGGGATGGTGAATGTTAGGGCATTGTGGATGGGGATGGTGAATGTTAGGGTATTGTGGATGGGGATGGTGAATGTTAGGGCATTGTGGATGGGGATGGGGATGGTGAATGTTAGGGTATTGTGGATGGTGATGGTGAATGTTAGGGCATTGTGGATGGGGATGGTGAATGTTAGGGCATTGTGGATGGGGATGGTGAATGTTAGGGCATTGTGGATGGTGATGGTGAATGTTAGGGCATTGTGGATGGGGATGGTGAATGGGCATTGTGGATGGGGATGGTGAATGTTAGGGCATTGTGGATGGGGATGGTGATGGTGAATGTTAGGGCATTGTGGATGGGGATGGTGAATGTTAGGGCATTGTGGATGGTGATGGTGAATGGGCATTGTGGATGGGGATGGTGATGGTGAATGTTAGGGCATTGTGGATGGGGATGGTGAATGGGCATTGTGGATGGGGATGGTGAATGTTAGGGCATTGTGGATGGTGATGGTGAATGTTAGGGCATTGTGGATGGGGATGGTGAATGTTAGGGTATTGTGGATGGGGATGGTGAATGTTAGGGCATTGTGGATGGGGATGGTGAATGGGCATTGTGGATGGTGATGGTGAATGTTAGGGCATTGTGGATGGGGATGGTGAATGTTAGGGTATTGTGGATGGTGATGGTGAATGTTAGGGCATTGTGGATGGGGATGGTGAATGGGCATTGTGGATGGTGATGGTGAATGTTAGGGCATTGTGGATGGGGATGGTGAATGGGCATTGTGGATGGGGATGGTGAATGTTAGGGCATTGTGGATGGGGATGGTGAATGTTAGGGCATTGTGGATGGGGATGGTGAATGTTAGGGCATTGTGGATGGTGATGGTGAATGTTAGGGCATTGTGGATGGGGATGGTGAATGGGCATTGTGGATGGGGATGGGGATGGTGAATGGGCATTGTGGATGGGGATGGTGATGGTGAATGTTAGGGCATTGTGGATGGTGATGGTGAATGGGCATTGTGGATGGGGATGGTGATGGTGAATGTTAGGGCATTGTGGATGGTGATGGTGAATGTTAGGGCATTGTGGATGGGGATGGTGAATGTTAGGGTATTGTGGATGGGGATGGGGATGGTGAATGTTAGGGTATTGTGGATGGTGATGGTGAATGTTAGGGCATTGTGGATGGTGATGGTGAATGGGCATTGTGGATGGGGATGGTGAATGTTAGGGCATTGTGGATGGGGATGGTGAATGTTAGGGTATTGTGGATGGGGATGGGGATGGTGAATGTTAGGGTATTGTGGATGGTGATGGTGAATGTTAGGGCATTGTGGATGGGGATGGGGATGGTGATGGTGAATGGGCATTGTGGATGGGGATGGTGAATGTTAGGGCATTGTGGATGGGGATGGGGATGGTGAATGTTAGGGTATTGTGGATGGGGATGGTGAATGTTAGGGTATTGTAGATGGGGATGGTGAATGTTAGGGTATTGTAGATGGGGATGGTGAATGTTAGGGCATTGTGGATGGGGATGGTGAATGTTAGGGCATTGTGGATGGGGATGGTGAATGTTAGGGCATTGTGGATGGGGATGGGGATGGTGAATGTTAGGGTATTGTGGATGGTGATGGTGAATGTTAGGGCATTGTGGATGGGGATGGTGAATGTTAGGGCATTGTGGATGGGGATGGTGAATGTTAGGGCATTGTGGATGGGGATGGTGAATGTTAGGGTATTGTGGATGGGGATGGTGAATGTTAGGGCATTGTGGATGGGGATGGGGATGGTGAATGTTAGGGTATTGTGGATGGTGATGGTGAATGTTAGGGCATTGTGGATGGGGATGGTGAATGTTAGGGCATTGTGGATGGGGATGGTGAATGTTAGGGCATTGTGGATGGTGATGGTGAATGTTAGGGCATTGTGGATGGGGATGGTGAATGGGCATTGGGGATGGTGAATGTTAGGGCATTGTGGATGGGGATGGTGATGGTGAATGTTAGGGCATTGTGGATGGGGATGGTGAATGTTAGGGCATTGTGGATGGTGATGGTGAATGGGCATTGTGGATGGGGATGGTGATGGTGAATGTTAGGGCATTGTGGATGGGGATGGTGAATGGGCATTGTGGATGGGGATGGTGAATGTTAGGGCATTGTGGATGGTGATGGTGAATGTTAGGGCATTGTGGATGGGGATGGTGAATGTTAGGGTATTGTGGATGGGGATGGTGAATGTTAGGGCATTGTGGATGGGGATGGTGAATGGGCATTGTGGATGGTGATGGTGAATGTTAGGGCATTGTGGATGGGGATGGTGAATGTTAGGGTATTGTGGATGGTGATGGTGAATGTTAGGGCATTGGGGATGGTGAATGGGCATTGTGGATGGTGATGGTGAATGTTAGGGCATTGTGGATGGGGATGGTGAATGGGCATTGTGGATGGGGATGGTGAATGTTAGGGCATTGTGGATGGGGATGGTGAATGTTAGGGCATTGTGGATGGGGATGGTGAATGTTAGGGCATTGTGGATGGTGATGGTGAATGTTAGGGCATTGTGGATGGGGATGGTGAATGGGCATTGTGGATGGGGATGGGGATGGTGAATGGGCATTGTGGATGGGGATGGTGATGGTGAATGTTAGGGCATTGTGGATGGTGATGGTGAATGGGCATTGTGGATGGGGATGGTGATGGTGAATGTTAGGGCATTGTGGATGGTGATGGTGAATGTTAGGGCATTGTGGATGGGGATGGTGAATGTTAGGGTATTGTGGATGGGGATGGGGATGGTGAATGTTAGGGTATTGTGGATGGTGATGGTGAATGTTAGGGCATTGTGGATGGTGATGGTGAATGGGCATTGTGGATGGGGATGGTGAATGTTAGGGCATTGTGGATGGGGATGGTGAATGTTAGGGTATTGTGGATGGGGATGGGGATGGTGAATGTTAGGGTATTGTGGATGGTGATGGTGAATGTTAGGGCATTGTGGATGGGGATGGGGATGGTGATGGTGAATGGGCATTGTGGATGGGGATGGTGAATGTTAGGGCATTGTGGATGGGGATGGGGATGGTGAATGTTAGGGTATTGTGGATGGGGATGGTGAATGTTAGGGTATTGTAGATGGGGATGGTGAATGTTAGGGTATTGTAGATGGGGATGGTGAATGTTAGGGTATTGTAGATGGGGATGGTGAATGTTAGGGTATTGTAGATGGGGATGGTGAATGTTAGGGTATTGTGGATGGGGATGGTGAATGTTAGGGCATTGTGGATGGGGATGGTGAATGTTAGGGCATTGTGGATGGGGATGGGGATGGTGAATGTTAGGGCATTGTGGATGGGGATGGGGATGGTGAATGTTAGGGTATTGTGGATGGGGATGGTGAATGTTAGGGCATTGTGGATGGGGATGGGGATGGTGAATGTTAGGGCATTGTGGATGGGGATGGTGAATGCTAGGGCATTTTAGATGGGGATGGTGAATGCTACGGCATTGTGGATGGGTATGGTGGATGCTAGGGCATTTTAGATGGGGATGGTGAATGCTAGGGCATTGTGGATGGGGATGGTGAATGCTAGGGCATTGTGGATGGTGATGGTGAATGTTATGGCGTTGTGGAAGGGGATGGTGAATGCTTGGGCGTTGTGAATGAGGATGGTGAATGCTAGGGCATTGTGGATGGGGATGGTGAATGCTAGGGCATTGTGGATGGGGATGGTGAATGTTAGGGCGTTGGGAATGGGGATGGTGAATGCTTGGGCGTTGTGAATGGGGATGGTGAATGCTAGGGTATTGTAGATGGGGATGGTGAATGCTAGGGCATTGTGGATGGGGATGGTGAATGCTTGTACGTGTACTCAGAGCAAGTTCTAACAGGCTGGCAAGTGTCTTCACTGAAATGTTCAACCTCTCTCTGTCTGTAATACCAACATGTTTCAAGCAGACCACCATCGTCCCTGAGTCCAAGAACGCCAAGGTAACCTGTCTAAATGACTATCACCCTGTAGCACTCACATCTGTAATTATGAAGTTCTTTGAAAGGCTGGTCATGGCTAATATCGACACCATCATCACAGAATCGCAATTCCACTCCACACCGCCCTTTCCCACTGGGACAAAAGGAACATCTACGTGAGAATGCTGTTCATTGACTACAGCTCATTATTCAACACCATAGTGCCCTCAAAGCTCATCACTAAGCTAAGGATCCTGGGACTAAACACCTCCCTTTGCAACTGGATCCTAGACTTCCGGATGGGCCGCCCCCAGTTGGTGAGGGTAGGGAACAACACATCCACCACACTGACACTCAACAAGGAGGCCCCTCGGGAGTGGGTGCTTAGTCCCCTCCTGTAATTCCTCTTCACCCACGAATCAAATCAAATCAAATTTATTTATATAGCCCTTTGTACATCAGCTGATATCTCAAAGTGCTGTACAGAAACCCAGCATAAATCCCCAAACAGCAAGCAATGCAGGTGTAGAAGCACGGTGGCTAGGAAAAACTACCTAGAAAGGCCAAAACCTAGGAAGAAACCTAGAGAGGAACCAGGCTATGTGGGGTGGCCAGTCCTCTTCTGGCTGTGCCGGGTGGAGATTATAACAGAACATGGCCAAGATGTTCAAATGTTCATAAATGACCAGCATGGTCAAATAATAATAATCACAGGCAGAACAGTTGAAACTGGAGCAGCAGCACGGCCAGGTGGACTGGGGACAGCAAGGAGTCATCATGCCAGGTAGTCCTGAGGCATGGTCCTGGGGCTTAGGTCCTCCGAGAGAGAGAAAGAAAGAGAGAATTAGAGAGAGCATACTCAAATTCACACAGGACACCGAATAGGACAGGAGAAGTACTCCAGATATAACAAACTGACCCTAGCCCCCCGACACATAAACTACTGCAGCATAAATACTGGAGGCTGAGACAGGAGGGGTCAGGAGACTCTGTGGCCCCATCCGATGACACCCCCAGACAGGGCCAAACAGGAAGGATATAACCCCAACCACCCCCGGACACTCTTCACATACGTTGCTGCTACTCTGTTTATCATCTTTCCTGATTGCCGAGTCACTTTTACCCCTACCCACACGTACATACTGTATTACAAAATGGAGTTATACTTTTTACTTGTCTGTCCATAGAACATTCTTCCAAGAGTCTTGATGATCATCCAGGTGCTTTTTGGGTAAACTTTTAGGATGACATGGATCCCATTATGTCTGTTGAAAACCAAACACTGCTTTCCAAAGTAAGAACCTCATACCAACGGTCCAGCATGGTGGTGGTAGTGTGATGGTTTGGGGTCAGCATGGTGGTGGTAGTGTGATGGTTTGGGGTCAGCATGGTGGTAGTAGTGTGATGGTTTAGGGTCCAGCATGGTGGTGGTAGTGTGGTGGTTTGGGGTCCAGCATGGTGGTGGTAGTGTGATGGTTTAGGGTCCAGCATGGTGGTGGTAGTGTGATGGTTTGGGGTCCAGCATGGTGGTGGTAGTGTGATGGTTTGGGGTCAGCATGGTGGTGGTAGTGTGGTGGTTTGGGGTCCAGCATGGTGGTGGTAGTGTGATGGTTTGGGGTCAGCATGGTGGTGGTAGTGTGGTGGTTTGGGGTCAGCATGGTGGTGGTAGTGTGATGGTTTGGGGTCAGCATGGTGGTGGTAGTGTGATGGTTTGGGGTCAGCATGGTGGTGGTAGTGTGGTGGTTTGGGGTCCAGCATGGTGGTGGTAGTGTGATGGTTTGGGGTCAGCATGGTGGTAGTAGTGTGATGGTTTGGGGTCAGCATGGTGGTGGTAGTGCGATGGTTTGGGGTCCAGCATGGTGGTGGTAGTGTGATGGTTTGGGGTCAGCATGGTGGTGGTAGTGTGATGGTTTGGGGTCAGCATGGTGGTGGTAGTGTGATGGTTTGGGGTCCAGCATGGTGGTGGTAGTAGTGTGATGGTTTGGGGTCAGCATGGTGGTGGTAGTGTGATGGTTTGGGGTCAGCATGGTGGTGGTAGTGTGATGGTTTGGGGTCAGCATGGTGGTGGTAGTGTGGTGGTTTGGGGTCCAGCATGGTGGTGGTAGTGTGATGGTTTGGGGTCAGCATGGTGGTAGTAGTGTGATGGTTTGGGGTCAGCATGGTGGTGGTAGTGTGATGGTTTGGGGTCCAGCATGGTGGTGGTAGTAGTGTGATGGTTTGGGGTCAGCATGGTGGTGGTAGTGTGATGGTTTGGGGTCAGCATGGTGGTGGTAGTGTGATGGTTTGGGGTCAGCATGGTGGTTGTAGTGGGATGGTTTGGGGTCCAGCATGGTGGTGGTAGTGTGATGGTTCGGGGTCCAGCATGGTGGTGGTAGTAGTGTGATGGTTTGGGGTCAGCATGGTGGTGGTAGTGTGATGGTTTGGGGTCAGCATGGTGGTGGTAGTGTAATGGTTTGGGGTCCAGCATGGTGGTGGTAGTGTGATGGTTTGGGGTCCAGCATGGTGGTGGTAGTGTGATGGTTTGGGGTCAGCATGGTGGTGGTAGTGTAATGGTTTGGGGTCCAGCATGGTGGTGGTAGTGTGATGGTTTGGGGTCAGCATGGTGGTGGTAGTGTGGTGGTTTGGGGTCCAGCATGGTGGTGGTAGTGTGATGGTTTGGGGTCAGCATGGTGGTGGTAGTGTGATGGTTTGGGGTCCAGCATGGTGGTGGTAGTGTGATGGTTTGGGGTCCAGCATGGTGGTGGTAGTAGTGTGATGGTTTGGGGTCAGCATGGTGGTGGTAGTGTGATGGTTTGGGGTCAGCATGGTGGTGGTAGTGTGATGGTTTGGGGTCAGCATGGTGGTGGTAGTGTGATGGTTTGGGGTAGGCATGGTGGTGGTAGTGTGATGGTTTGGGGTCAGCATGGTGGTGGTAGTGTGATGGTTTGGGGTCAGCATGGTGGTGGTAGTGTGATGGTTTGGGGTCCAGCATGGTGGTGGTAGTAGTGTGATGGTTTGGGGTCAGCATGGTGGTGGTAGTGTGATGGTTTGGGGTCAGCATGGTGGTGGTAGTGTGATGGTTTGGGGTCAGCATGGTGGTTGTAGTGGGATGGTTTGGGGTCCAGCATGGTGGTGGTAGTGTGATGGTTTGGGGTCCAGCATGGTGGTGGTAGTAGTGTGATGGTTTGGGGTCCAGCATGGTGGTGGTAGTGTGATGGTTTGGGGTCCAGCATGGTGGTGGTAGTGTGATGGTTTGGGGTCAGCATGGTGGTGGTAGTGTGATGTTTTGGGGTCAGCATGGTGGTGGTAGTGTGATGGTTTAGGGCTGACAATCATGTAATTTGGGGAAACTGTCATTTTTGATAATTAACAAAGTTTGGATTTTGTCATGTATCAGAGTGTATTATAATATATCATAATGTATCATAATGCATCACAATGTATCAGACTGTATTATAATGCATCATAATGTATAATAATGTATCATAATGTATTATAATGTAATATAATATATCATAATATATTATAATGTATCAGACTGTATTATAATGCATCATAATGTATAATAATGTATTATAATGCATCATAATGTATAATAATGTATCATAATGTATTATAATGTATCATAATGTATTATAATGTAATATAATATATCATAATATATTATAATGTATCAGACTGTATTATAATGCATCATAATGTATTATAATGTATCAGACTGTATTATAATGTATAATAATGTATTATAATGTATCATATTGTATTATAATGCATCATAATGTATTATAATGTATCAGACTGTATTATAATGTATCATATTGTATTATAATGTATCATATTGTATTATAATGCATCATAATGTATAATAATGTATAATAATGTATTATAATGCATCATAATGTATAATATTGTATTATAATGCATCATAATGTATAATAATGCATCATAATGTATAATAATGTATCATAATGTATAATAATGTATCATAATGTATAATATTGTATTATAATGCATCATAATGTATAATAATGTATAATAATGTATCATAATGTATAATAATGTATCATAATGTATAATAATATATTTTAATGTATCAGACTGCATCTTTGAAAATCATTTACAACATAGCCTACTCAATAGATGTGGTGGTTATGAGAGGTTTGGTTTTGGTCTTTTAGTTTGGGGCTTTGACAATCATGTAATTTTGGGTAACTTTTTATAATTAACAAAGCTTGGGCTTTGTAATGTATCATAATGCATCATAATGTATCATAATGCATCATAATGTTTCATAATGTATCATAATGTATCATAATGCATCATAATGTTTCAAAATGTGTCATAATGTATCATAATGCATCATAATGTTTCATAATGTATCATAATGCATCATAATGTTTCAAAATGTGTCATAATGTATCATAATGCATCATAATGTTTCAAAATGTGTCATAATGTATCATAATGCATCATAATGTTTCATAATGTTTCATAATGTATCATAATGTATTATAATGCATCATAATGTTTCATAATGTATCATAATGTATTATAATGCATCATAATGTTTCATAATGTATCATAATGTATCATAAGGTATCATAATGCATTATAATGTTTCATAATGTATCATAAGGTATCATAATGCATCATAATGTTTCATAATGTATCATAATTATCATAATGCATCTTCGAAAATAAGTTACGACATAGCCTTCTTAATATATAAAACACCGGTCTCAAAAACGAATCGTTCAGACTGCTTAGAAGTTTAGGCTTCTCCTCCAAATAGCATGATAATACAATGTTGAATTGGCCGGTCCTAGAATGATACAATGTTGAATTGGCCAGTCCTGGAATGATGCAATGTTGCATTGCCGGTCCTATAATGATACAATGTTGCATTGACCGACCCTAGAATGATACAATGTTGAATTGGCCGGTCCTATAATGATACAATGTTGTATTGGCCGACCCTATAATGATACAATGTTGTATTGGCCGGTCCTAGAATGATACAATGTTGTTTTGGCCGATCCTAGAATGATACAATGTTGTTTTGGCCGATCCTAGAATGATACAATGTTGAATTGGCCGACCCTAGAATGATACAATGTTCTATTGACCGACCCTAGAATGATACAATGTTGTATTGGCCGACCCTAGAATGATACAATGTTGTATTGGCCGACCCTAGAATGATACAATGTTGAATTGGCCGACCCTAGAATGATACAATGTTGTATTGACCGACCCTAGAATGATACAATGTTGTATTGGCCGACCCTAGAATGATACAATGTTGTATTGGCCGGTTCTAGAATGATACAATGTTGTATTGGCCGACCCTAGAATGATACAATGTTGAATTGGCCGACCCTAAAATGATACAATGTTGTATTGACCGACCCTAGAATGATACAATGTTGTATTGGCCGACCCTAGAATGATACAATGTTGTATTGGCCGACCCTAGAATGATACATTGTTGTATTGGCCGGTCCTATAATGATACACTGTTGTATTGGCCGGTTCTAGAATGATACAATGTTGTATTGGCCGACCCTATAATGATACAATGTTGTATTGGCCGGTCCTATAATGATACAATGTTGTATTGGCCGGTCCTAGAATGTTACAATGTTGTATTGGCCGACCCTAGAATGATACAATGTTGTATTGGCCGACCCTAGAATGATACATTGTTGTATTGGCCGGTCCTATAATGATACAATGTTGTATTGGCCGGTTCTAGAATGATACAATGTTGTATTGGCCGACCCTATAATGATACAATGTTGTATTGGCCGGTCCTATAATGATACAATGTTGTATTGGCCGGTTCTAGAATGATACAATGTTGTATTGGCTGGTCCTATAATGATACAATGTTGTATTGGCCGGTTCTAGAATGATACAATGTTGTATTGGCCGGTTCTAGAATGATACAATGTTGTATTGGCTGGTCCTATAATGATACAATGTTGTATTGGCCGGTTCTAGAATGATACAATGTTGTATTGGCCGGTTCTAGAATGATACAATGTTGTATTGGCCGGTCCTATAATGATACAATGTTGTATTGGCCGACCCTATAATGATACAATGTTGTATTGGCCGGTTCTAGAATGATACAATGTTGTATTGGCCGGTTCTAGAATGATACAATGTTGTATTGGCCGGTCCTATAATGATACAATGTTGTATTGGCCGGTTCTAGAATGATACAATGTTGTATTGGCCGACCCTATAATGATACAATGTTGTATTGGCCGGTTCTAGAATGATACAATGTTGTATTGGCCGGTTCTAGAATGATACAATGTTGTATTGGCCGGTCCTATAATGATACAATGTTGTATTGGCCGGTTCTAGAATGATACAATGTTGTATTGGCCGACCCTATAATGATACAATGTTGTATTGGCCGACCCTATAATGATACAATGTTGTATTGGCCGGTTCTATAATGATACAATGTTGTATTGGCCGACCCTATAATGATACAATGTTGTATTGGCCGGTCCTAGAATGATACAATGTTGTATTGGCCGGTTCTATAATGATACAATGTTGTATTGGCCGACCCTATAATGATACAATGTTGTATTGGCCGGTCCTAGAATAATACAATGTTGTATTGGCCGGTTCTATAATGATACAATGTTGTATTGGCCGACCCTATAATGATACAATGTTGTATTGGCCGGTCCTAGAATAATACAATGTTGTATTGGCCGGTTCTATAATGATACAATGTTGTATTGGCCGGTCCTAGAATGATACAATGTTGTATTGGCCGGTTCTATAATGATACAATGTTGCATTGGCCCGTCCTAGAATGATACAATGTTGTATTGGCCGACCCTATAATGATACAATGTTGTATTGGCCGGTTCTAGAATGATACAATGTTGTATTGGCCGGTTCTATAATGATACAATGTTGTATTGGCCGGTCCTAGAATGATACAATGTTGTATTGGCCGGTTCTATAATGATACAATGTTGCATTGGCCCGTCCTAGAATGATACAATGTTGTATTGGCCGACCCTATAATGATACAATGTTGTATTGGCCGGTCCTATAATGATACAATGTTGTATTGGCCGGTCCTAGAATAATACAATGTTGTATTGGCCGGTCCTATAATGATACAATGTTGTATTGGCCGGTTCTATAATGATACAATGTTGTATTGGCCGGTCCTAGAATGATACAATGTTGTATTGGCCGGTTCTATAATGATACAATGTTGCATTGGCCCGTCCTAGAATGATACAATGTTGTATTGGCCGACCCTATAATGATACAATGTTGTATTGGCCGGTTCTAGAATGATACAATGTTGTATTGGCCGGTTCTATAATGATACAATGTTGTATTGGCCGGTCCTAGAATGATACAATGTTGTATTGGCCGGTTCTATAATGATACAATGTTGCATTGGCCCGTCCTAGAATGATACAATGTTGTATTGGCCGACCCTATAATGATACAATGTTGTATTGGCCGGTCCTATAATGATACAATGTTGTATTGGCCGGTCCTAGAATGATACAATGTTGTATTGGCCGGTCCTATAATGATACAATGTTGTATTGGCCGGTCCTATAATGATACAATGTTGTATTGGCCGGTCCTATAATGATACAATGTTGCATTGGCCCGTCCTAGAATGATACAATGTTGTATTGGCCGGTTCTATAATGATACAATGTTGCATTGGCCCGTCCTAGAATGATACAATGTTGTATTGGCCGACCCTATAATGATACAATGTTGTATTGGCCGGTCCTATAATGATACAATGTTGTATTGGCCGGTCCTAGAATGATACAATGTTGTATTGGCCGGTCCTATAATGATACAATGTTGTATTGGCCGGTCCTATAATGATACAATGTTGTATTGGCCGGTCCTATAATGATACAATGTTGCTCAATAGAAACAGACAAATAATACAGATTTTTGAAAGACCACATGGTTTACTATTCCAGCAGCTATCATCATGATGGTTGTGAAAGATAGTTTACACCATTCTTTTGTAATTCAGGTTCTTGTCCAAAGCAACAGTTTTAGACCCTAGGTTTGGCTCGCTAACACATGCAGATGAGGCTGTCAAATTCCTCTCTGCCGATGCTTCCCACCGGATCAGGGAGCAGCACAGATTTAGCCGACAGTGACAGGGGCTTCGTTGGAAACCGATGATGTGTGGCAAGAATTTGACGAGGGTTATAAACAACTCCTTACACGGCATCTAACATTTCAGATTGCTACTTTAGTTGCTCATTTCTGTTTTGATGATTCAGAACTATTCTAACTAGCCTATGTATTGCAATTACTTTTGTGTCATATTTCATTTTGTTCTCCCAACATAACCCAAACCAGGATTTCCTGACGGAGCTCAAACTGTTCTTGGCTGAGTTTCCCTCTGCTATACTAGCATAACGAGGACAAAAGATTTCCCCTTATACTCGGTCTAGCAGTTAATTACCTGTCCATAACAGCTACCTCGGGGCCCAGTGAACGGGTTTCTTCAAAAGCAGGAGAGCTTATCTCCAAGAAGCGGTTCAGGTTTCAAATCAATCCCAGACGACTCTATTGTTGTATTACAACCTGTAGCCCAGTAGACCAACTGAAAACTTATCAGAAACATGTTTGATCGTTTTCACTGCTTTTTATTTCCTTAAAAAAGGACAAACGGATGTCTTTTTGGAAATTGTACCCGGATAAAACATTTACCTTGTTGCTCTGCAGAAATGACAAAGAAAACTTTAGCGTTGTTAACTAGATTATTCATTAAATAATTCTAGCGATTTATGACATTATCCTGGTGAGCATCGCTTTATTTAGTCTCCCAGGGAAACAAGTTATGACCCCAGATAAACTGTGTTTAGTCTCCCAGGGAAACAAGTTATGACCCCAGATAAACTGTATATAGTCTCCCAGGGCAACAAGTTATGACCCCAGATAAACTGTATTTAGTCTCCCACGGCAACAAGTTATGACCCCAGGTAAACTGTATTTAGTCTCCCAGGGAAACAAGTTTTGACCAAGGATAAACTGTATTTAGTCTCCCAGAGAAACAAGTATTGACCCCAGAAAAACTGTATTTAGTCTCCCAGAGAAACAAGTATTGACCCCAGATTAACTGTATTTAGTCTCCCAGGGCAACAAGTTATGACCCCAGGTAAACTGTATTTAGTCTCCCAGGGAAACAAGTTATGACCACAGATTAACTGTGTTTAGTCTCCCAGGGCAACAAGTTTTGACCCCAGATAAACTGTATTTAGTCTCCCAGGGAAACAAGTTTTGACCAAGGATAAACTGTATTTAGTCTCCCAGGGAAACAAGTTTTGACCAAGGATAAACTGTATTTAGTCTCCCAGAGAAACAAGTATTGACCCCAGATAAACTGTATTTAGTCTCCCAGAGAAACAAGTATTGACCCCAGATAAACTGTATTTAGTCTTCTAGAACTAGGGAAACACGTTTTGACCCCAGATAAACTGTATTTAGTCTCCCAGGGCAACAAGTTATGACCCCAGATAAACTGTATTTAGTCGCCCAGGGCAACAAGTTATGACCCCAGATAAACTGTATTTAGTCGCCCAGGGCAACAAGTTATGACCCAAGATAAACTGTATTTAGTCTCCCAGGGAAACAAGTTATGACCACAGATTAACTGTATTTAGTCTTCTAGACCCAGGTCAACAAGTTATGACCCCAGGTAAACTGTAGTTAGTCTCCCAGGGAAACAAGTTATGACCACAAATAAACTGTATTTAGTCTCCCAGGGAAACAAGTTATGACCACAGATTAACTGTGTTTAGTCTTCTAGACCCAGGTCAACAAGTTATTACCCCAGGTAAACTGTATTTACAGTGCCTTGCGAAAGTATTCGGCCCCCTTGAACTTTGCGACCTTTTGCCACATTTCAGGATTCAAACATAAAGATATAAAACTGTATTTTTCTGTGAAGAATCAACAACAAGTGGGACACAATCATGAAGTGGAACGACATTTATTGGATATTTCAAACTTTTTTAACAAATCAAAAACTGACAAATTGGGCGTGCAAAATTATTCAGCCCCTTTACTTTCAGTGCAGCAAACTCTCTCCAGAAGTTCAGTGAGGATCTCTGAATGATCCAATGTTGACCTAAATGACTAATGATGATAAATACAATCCACCTGTGTGTAATCAAGTCTCCGTATAAATGCACCTGCACTGTGATAGTCTCAAAGGTCCGTTAAAAGCGCAGAGAGCATCATGAAGAACAAGGAACACACCAGGCAGGTCCGAGATACTGTTGTGAAGAAGTATAAAGCCGGATTTGGATACAAAAAGATTTCCCAAGCTTTAAACATCCCAAGGAGCACTGTGCAAGCGATAATATTTAAATGGAAGGAGTATCAGACCACTGCAAATCTACCAAGATCTGGCCGTCCCTCTAAACTTTCAGCTCATACAAGGAGAAGACTGATCAGAGATGCAGCCAAGAGGCCCATGATCACTCTGGATGAACTGCAGAGATCTACAGCTGAGGTGGGAGACTCTGTCCATAGGACAACAATCAGTCGTATATTGCACAAATCTGGCCTTTATGGAAGAGTGGCAAGAAGAAAGCCATTTCTTAAAGATATCCATAAAAAGTGTTGTTTAAAGTTTGCCACAAGCCACCTGGGAGACACACCAAACATGTGGAAGAAGGTGCTCTGGTCAGATGAAACCAAAATTGAACTTTTTGGCAACAATGCAAAATGTTATGTTTGGCGTAAAAGCAACACAGCTCATCACCCTGAACACACCATCCCCACTGACAAACATGGTGGTGGCAGCATCATGGTTTGGGCCTGCTTTTCTTCAGCAGGGACAGGGAAGATGGTTAAAATTGATGGGAAGATGGATGGAGCCAAATACAGGACCATTCTGGAAGAAAACCTGATGGAGTCTGCAAAAGACCTGAGACTGGGACGGAGATGTGTCTTCCAACAAGACAATGATCCAAAAAATAAAGCAAAATCTACAATGGAATGGTTCAAAAATAAACATACCCAGGTGTTAGAATGGCCAAGTCAAAGTCCAGACCTGAATCGAATCGAGAATCTGTGGAAAGAACTGAAAACTGCTGTTCACAAATGCTCTCCATCCAACCTCACTGAGCTCGAGCTGTTTTGCAAGGAGGAATGGGAAAAAAATTCAGTCTCTCGATGTGCAAAACTGATAGAGACATACCCCAAGCGACTTACAGCTGTAATCGCAGCAAAAGGTGGCGCTACAAAGTATTAACTTAAGGGGGCTGAATAATTTTGCACGCCCAATTTTTCTGTTTTTGATTTGTTAAAAAAATTTGAAATATCCAATAAATGTCGTTCCACTTCATGATTGTGTCCCACTTGTTGTTGATTCTTCATAGACAAATACAGTTTTATATCTTTATGTTTGAAGCCTGAAATGTGGCAAAAGGTCGCAAAGTTCAAGGGGGCCGAATACTTTCGCAAGGCACTGTAGTCTCCCAGGGAAACAAGTTATGACCACAAATAAACTGTATTTAGTCTCCCAGGGCAACAAGTTATGACCCCCAGATAAACTGTATTTAGTCTCCCAGGGAAACAAGTTATGACCACAGATTAACTGTGTTTAGTCTTCTAGAACTAGGGAAACAAGTTTTGACCCCAGATTAACTGTATTTAGTCTCCCAGGGAAACAAGTTATGACCCCAGATAAACTGTATTTAGTCTCCCAGGGAAACAAGTTATGACCCCAGATAAACTGTATTTAGTCTCCCGGGGCAACAAGTTATGACCCCAGATTAACTGTATTTAGTCTCCCAGGGAAACAAGTTATGACCACAGATTAACTGTGTTTAGTCTTCTAGAACTAGGGAAACAAGGTATGACCCCAGGTAAACTGTATTTAGTCTCCCAGGAAACAAGTTATGACCACAAATAAACTGTATTTAGTCTCCCAGGGCAACAAGTTATGACCCCAGATTAACTGTATTTAGTCTCCCAGGGAAACAAGTTATGACCACAGATTAACTGTATTTAGTCTTCTAGACCCAGGTCAACAAGGTATGACCCCAGATAAACTGTATTTAGTCTCCCAGGGAAACAAGTTATGACCCCAGATAAACTGTATTTAGTCTCCCAGGGCAACAAGTTTTGACCCCAGATTAACTGTATTTAGTCTCCCAGGGAAACAAGTTATGACCCCAGATAAACTGTATTTAGTCTCCCAGGGAAACAAGTTATGACCCCAGATAAACTGTATTTAGTCTCCCAGGGAAACAAGTTATGACCACAGATTAACTGTGTTTAGTCTTCTAGACCCAGGTCAACAAGTTATGACCCCAGGTAAACTGTATTTAGTCTCCCAGGGAAACAAGTTATGACCCCAGGTAAACTGTATTTAGTCTCCCAGGGCAACAAGTTATGACCCCAGATTAACTGTATTTAGTCTCCCAGGGAAACAAGTTTGACCCCAGATAAACTGTATTTAGTCTCCCAGGGCAACAAGTTATGACCCCAGATGAACTGTCTTTAGTCTCCCAGGGCAACAAGTTATGACCCCAGATAAACTGTAGTTAATCTCCCAGGGCAACAAGTTATGACCACAGATTAACTGTGTTTAGTCTTCTAGACCCAGGGCAACAAGTTATGACCCCAGGTAAACTGTATTTAGTCTCCCAGGGCAACAAGTTATGACCCCAGGTAAACTGTATTTAGTCTCCCAGGGAAACAAGTTTTGACCAAGGATAAACTGTATTTAGTCTCCCAGAGAAACAAGTATTGACCCCAGAAAAACTGTATTTAGTCTCCCAGAGAAACAAGTATTGACCCCAGATTAACTGTATTTAGTCTCCCAGGGCAACAAGTTATGACCCCAGGTAAACTGTATTTAGTCTCCCAGGGAAACAAGTTATGACCACAGATTAACTGTGTTTAGTCTCCCAGGGCAACAAGTTTTGACCCCAGATAAACTGTATTTAGTCTCCCAGGGAAACAAGTTTTGACCAAGGATAAACTGTATTTAGTCTTCCAGGGAAACAAGTTTTGACCAAGGATAAACTGTATTTAGTCTCCCAGAGAAACAAGTATTGACCCCAGATAAACTGTATTTAGTCTCCCAGAGAAACAAGTATTGACCCCAGATAAACTGTATTTAGTCTTCTAGAACTAGGGAAACACGTTTTGACCCCAGATAAACTGTATTTAGTCTCCCAGGGCAACAAGTTATGACCCCAGATAAACTGTATTTAGTCGCCCAGGGCAACAAGTTATGACCCCAGATAAACTGTATTTAGTCGCCCAGGGCAACAAGTTATGACCCAAGATAAACTGTATTTAGTCTCCCAGGGAAACAAGTTATGACCACAGATTAACTGTATTTAGTCTTCTAGACCCAGGTCAACAAGTTATGACCCCAGGTAAACTGTAGTTAGTCTCCCAGGGAAACAAGTTATGACCACAAATAAACTGTATTTAGTCTCCCAGGGAAACAAGTTATGACCACAGATTAACTGTGTTTAGTCTTCTAGACCCAGGTCAACAAGTTATTACCCCAGGTAAACTGTATTTACAGTGCCTTGCGAAAGTATTCGGCCCCCTTGAACTTTGCGACCTTTTGCCACATTTCAGGATTCAAACATAAAGATATAAAACTGTATTTTTCTGTGAAGAATCAACAACAAGTGGGACACAATCATGAAGTGGAACGACATTTATTGGATATTTCAAACTTTTTTAACAAATCAAAAACTGACAAATTGGGCGTGCAAAATTATTCAGCCCCTTTACTTTCAGTGCAGCAAACTCTCTCCAGAAGTTCAGTGAGGATCTCTGAATGATCCAATGTTGACCTAAATGACTAATGATGATAAATACAATCCACCTGTGTGTAATCAAGTCTCCGTATAAATGCACCTGCACTGTGATAGTCTCAAAGGTCCGTTAAAAGCGCAGAGAGCATCATGAAGAACAAGGAACACACCAGGCAGGTCCGAGATACTGTTGTGAAGAAGTATAAAGCCGGATTTGGATACAAAAAGATTTCCCAAGCTTTAAACATCCCAAGGAGCACTGTGCAAGCGATAATATTTAAATGGAAGGAGTATCAGACCACTGCAAATCTACCAAGATCTGGCCGTCCCTCTAAACTTTCAGCTCATACAAGGAGAAGACTGATCAGAGATGCAGCCAAGAGGCCCATGATCACTCTGGATGAACTGCAGAGATCTACAGCTGAGGTGGGAGACTCTGTCCATAGGACAACAATCAGTCGTATATTGCACAAATCTGGCCTTTATGGAAGAGTGGCAAGAAGAAAGCCATTTCTTAAAGATATCCATAAAAAGTGTTGTTTAAAGTTTGCCACAAGCCACCTGGGAGACACACCAAACATGTGGAAGAAGGTGCTCTGGTCAGATGAAACCAAAATTGAACTTTTTGGCAACAATGCAAAATGTTATGTTTGGCGTAAAAGCAACACAGCTCATCACCCTGAACACACCATCCCCACTGACAAACATGGTGGTGGCAGCATCATGGTTTGGGCCTGCTTTTCTTCAGCAGGGACAGGGAAGATGGTTAAAATTGATGGGAAGATGGATGGAGCCAAATACAGGACCATTCTGGAAGAAAACCTGATGGAGTCTGCAAAAGACCTGAGACTGGGACGGAGATGTGTCTTCCAACAAGACAATGATCCAAAAAATAAAGCAAAATCTACAATGGAATGGTTCAAAAATAAACATACCCAGGTGTTAGAATGGCCAAGTCAAAGTCCAGACCTGAATCGAATCGAGAATCTGTGGAAAGAACTGAAAACTGCTGTTCACAAATGCTCTCCATCCAACCTCACTGAGCTCGAGCTGTTTTGCAAGGAGGAATGGGAAAAAAATTCAGTCTCTCGATGTGCAAAACTGATAGAGACATACCCCAAGCGACTTACAGCTGTAATCGCAGCAAAAGGTGGCGCTACAAAGTATTAACTTAAGGGGGCTGAATAATTTTGCACGCCCAATTTTTCTGTTTTTGATTTGTTAAAAAAATTTGAAATATCCAATAAATGTCGTTCCACTTCATGATTGTGTCCCACTTGTTGTTGATTCTTCATAGACAAATACAGTTTTATATCTTTATGTTTGAAGCCTGAAATGTGGCAAAAGGTCGCAAAGTTCAAGGGGGCCGAATACTTTCGCAAGGCACTGTAGTCTCCCAGGGAAACAAGTTATGACCACAAATAAACTGTATTTAGTCTCCCAGGGCAACAAGTTATGACCCCCAGATAAACTGTATTTAGTCTCCCAGGGAAACAAGTTATGACCAGAGATTAACTGTGTTTAGTCTTCTAGAACTAGGGAAACAAGTTTTGACCCCAGATTAACTGTATTTAGTCTCCCAGGGAAACAAGTTATGACCCCAGATAAACTGTATTTAGTCTCCCAGGGAAACAAGTTATGACCCCAGATAAACTGTATTTAGTCTCCCGGGGCAACAAGTTATGACCCCAGATTAACTGTATTTAGTCTCCCAGGGAAACAAGTTATGACCACAGATTAACTGTGTTTAGTCTTCTAGAACTAGGGAAACAAGGTATGACCCCAGGTAAACTGTATTTAGTCTCCCAGGAAACAAGTTATGACCACAAATAAACTGTATTTAGTCTCCCAGGGCAACAAGTTATGACCCCAGATTAACTGTATTTAGTCTCCCAGGGAAACAAGTTATGACCACAGATTAACTGTATTTAGTCTTCTAGACCCAGGTCAACAAGGTATGACCCCAGATAAACTGTATTTAGTCTCCCAGGGAAACAAGTTATGACCCCAGATAAACTGTATTTAGTCTCCCAGGGCAACAAGTTTTGACCCCAGATTAACTGTATTTAGTCTCCCAGGGAAACAAGTTATGACCCCAGATAAACTGTATTTAGTCTCCCAGGGAAACAAGTTATGACCCCAGATAAACTGTATTTAGTCTCCCAGGGAAACAAGTTATGACCACAGATTAACTGTGTTTAGTCTTCTAGACCCAGGTCAACAAGTTATGACCCCAGGTAAACTGTATTTAGTCTCCCAGGGAAACAAGTTATGACCCCAGGTAAACTGTATTTAGTCTCCCAGGGCAACAAGTTATGACCCCAGATTAACTGTATTTAGTCTCCCAGGGAAACAAGTTTGACCCCAGATAAACTGTATTTAGTCTCCCAGGGCAACAAGTTATGACCCCAGATGAACTGTCTTTAGTCTCCCAGGGCAACAAGTTATGACCCCAGATAAACTGTAGTTAATCTCCCAGGGCAACAAGTTATGACCACAGATTAACTGTGTTTAGTCTTCTAGACCCAGGGCAACAAGTTATGACCCCAGGTAAACTGTATTTAGTCTCCCAGGGCAACAAGTTATGACCCCAGGTAAACTGTATTTAGTCTCCCAGGGAAACAAGTTATGACCCCAGATAAACTGTATTTAGTCTCCCAGGGCAACAAGTTTTGACCCCAGATAAACTGTATTTAGACTCCCAGGGAAATACGTTTTGACCCCAGATTAACTGTGTTTAGTCTCCCAGGGCAACAAGTTATGACCCCAGATAAAATGTGTTTAGTCTCGCAGCGCAACAAGTTATGACCCCAGATAAACTGTATTTAGTCTCCCAGGGCAACAAGTTATGACCCCAGGTAAACTGTATTTAGTCTCCCAGGGAAACAAGTTATGACCCCAGATAAACTGTGTTTAGTCTCCCAGGGCAACAAGTTATGACCCCAGATAAACTGTATTTAGTCTCCCAGGGAAACAAGTAATGACCACAGATTAACTGTGTTTAGTCTTCTAGACCCAGGGCAACAAGTTATGACCCCAGGTAAACTGTATTTAGTCTCCCAGGGAAACAAGTTATGACCACAGATAAACTGTATTTAGTCTCCCAGGGCAACAAGTTATGACCCCAGATGAACTGTATTTAGTCTCCCAGGGCAACAAGTTATGACCCCAGATAAACTGTATTTAATCTCCCAGGGCAACAAGTTATGACCACAGATTAACTGTGTTTAGTCTTCTAGACCCAGGGCAACAAGTTATGACCCCAGGTAAACTGTATTTAGTCTCCCAGGGCAACAAGTTATGACCCCAGGTAAACTGTATTTAATCTCCCAGGGAAACAAGTTATGGCCCCAGGTAAACTGTATTTAGTCTCCCAGGGCAACAAGTTATGACCCCAGATAAACTGTATTTAGACTCCCAGGGAAATACGTTTTGACCCCAGATTAACTGTGTTTAGTCTCCCAGGGCAACAAGTTATGACCCCAGATAAAATGTGTTTAGTCTCGCAGCGCAACAAGTTATGACCCCAGATAAACTGTATTTAGTCTCCCAGGGCAACAAGTTATGACCCCAGGTAAACTGTATTTAGTCTCCCAGGGCAACAAGTTATGACCCCAGGTAAACTGTATTTAGTCTCCCAGGGAAACAAGTTATGGCCCCAGGTAAACTGTATTTAGTCTCCCAGGGCAACAAGTTATGACCCCAGATAAACTGTATTTAGTCTCCCAGGGCAACAAGTTATGACCCCAGATAAACTGTATTTAGTCTCCCAAGGCAACAAGTTATGACCCCAGATAAACTGTATTTAGTCTCCCAGGGCAACAAGTTTTGACCCCAGATAAACTGTATTTAGACTCCCAGGGAAACACGTTTTGACCCCAGATTAACTGTGTTTAGTCTCCCAGGGCAACAAGTTATGACCCCAGATAAAATGTGTTTAGTCTCGCAGCGCAACAAGTTATGACCCCAGATAAACTGTATTTAGTCTCCCAGGGCAACAAGTTATGACCCCAGGTAAACTGTATTTAGTCTCCCAGTGCAACAAGTTATGACCCCAGATAAACTGTATTTAGTCTCCCAGGGAAACAAGTTATGACCCCAGGTAAACTGTATTTAGTCTCCCAGGGAAACAAGTCATGACCCCAGATAAACTATATTTAGTCTCCCAGGGAAACAAGTTATGACCCCAGATAAATTGTGTTTAGTCTCCCAGGGCAACAAGTTTTGACCCCAGATAAACTGTATTTAGTCTCCCAGGGCATAAAGTTATGACCCCAGATAATTTGTTGCCCTAGAAGACTAAATACAGTTTATCTGTTGTAAGATAGACTGACCATAGTCCCTGTGTGAGAATGCTGTTCATTGACTACAGCTCAGTGTTCAACACCATAGTTCCTTCATAGCTCATCATTAAGGTAAGGACCCTGGGACTAAACACCTCCCTCTGTAACTGGATCCTGGACTTCCTCAGGGGTGCGTGCTCAGTCCCCTCTTGTACTCCCAGCTCACCCATGACTGCGTGGCCAAACACAACTCCAACACCATCATTAAGTTTGCAGACGACACAACAGTGTCAGCCTGACCACTGACAACGACGGGACAGCCTATAGGGAGGAGGTCAGAGACCTGACCGTGTGGTGCCAGAATAACAACCTCTCCCTCAACGTAACCAAGACTAAGGAGATGATTGTGGACAACGGGAAAAGGAGGACCGAGCCACGCCCCCATTCTCATCAACGGGGCTGCAGTGGAGCAGGCTGAGAGCTTCAAGTTCCTTGGTGTCCACGTCACCAACAAACAAACATGGTCCAAGCACGCCCCCATTCTCATCGACGGGGCTGCAGTGGAGCAGGTTGAGAGCCTCAAGTTCCTTGGTGTCCACATCACCAACAAACTAACATGGTCCAAACACACCAAGACAGTCGTGAAGAGGGCATGACAACACCTGTTCCCCCTCAGGAAACTAAAAAGATTTGGCATGGGTCCTCAGATCCTCAAAAGGTTCTACAGCTGCACCATCGGCAACTGCCCGGCCTCCGACCGACCGCAAGGCGGGTAATGTGTATGGCCCAGTACATCACTGGGGCTAAGTTGCCTGCCATCCAGGACCTCTACACCAGGCCGTGTCAGAGGAAGGCCCAAAAAATGTCTATGTATATAGGGCAGTAGCCTCTAAGGTGCAGGGTTGAGTGACCGGGTGGTGGCAGGCTAGTGATGGCTATTTAACAGTCTGATGGCCTTGAGATAGAAGCTGTTTTTCAGTCTCTCGGTCCCAACTTTGACCAGCTCCTTCATTTTGTTGACGCTGAAGGAGAGGTTATTTCCCTGGCACCACTCCGCTAGAGCCCTCACGTCCTCCCTGTAGGCCGTCTCGTCGTTGTTGGTAATCAGACTTACTCCAACAGGAAAAAACATCCCCTCATGGTTATTGCCCAATTCCTTAGACTTATTTATTTAAATGATAATTATGACAACTCAAGATGCATGTTTGTCATCTGCAAACTTGATGATTGAGTTGGAGGCGTGCATGCAGTCATGGGTGAACAGGGAGTACTGGAGGGGGCTGAGCATGCACCCTTGTGGTGCCCCCTTGTTGAGGATCAGCGAAGTGGAGGTGTTGCTTCCTACCTTCACCACCTGGGAGTGGCCCTTCAGAACCCAGTTGCACAGGACGGGGTCGAGACCCAGGTCCTCCAGCTTAATGGTGAGCTTGGAGGGTACTATGGTGTTAAATGCTGAGCTGTAGTCGATGAACAGCATTCTTACAATGGTATTCCTCTTGTCCAGATGGGTTAGGGCAGTGTGCAGTGTGGTTGAGATTGCGTCGTCTGTGTGATCTATTGGGGGCGGTAAACAAATTGGAGTGGGTCTAGGGTGTCAGGTAGGTGGAGGTGATATGATCCTTGACTAGTCTCTCAAAGCACTTCATGATGACAGAAGTGAGTGCTACAGTCATTATAGTCATTTATAGTCATTTATCTCAGTTACCTTCGCTTTCTTGGGTACAGGAACAATGGTGGCCCTCTTGAAGCAAGTGGGGACAGCAGACTGGGATAGAGAGAGATTGAATATGTCCGTAAACACACCAGCCAACTGGTCTGCGCATGCTCTGAGGACGCGGCTCTGGGATGCCGTCTGGTCCGGCAGCCTTGCGAGGGTTAACACGCTTAAATGTCTTACTCACATTGGCCACGGAGAAGGAGAGCCCACAGTTCTTGGTAGCGGGCTGCGTTGGTGGCACTGTGTTATCTAAAAGCGGGCGAAGAAGGTGTTTAGCTTGTCCGGAAGCAAGGCGTGGGTGGTTTTCCCTTTGTCGTCCATGATTGTCTGTAGACCACATTTATTTATTTAACTAGGTCTCATGTCTGAGCCGTTGAATTGCGACTCCACTTTGTCTCTATACCGACATTTTGCTTGTTTGCCTTACGGAGGGAATAACTACACTGTTTGTATTCGGCCATATTACCAGTCACCTTTCTATGGTTAAATGCAGTGGTTTGCTCTTTCAGTTTTGTGTGAATGCTGCCATCTATCCACAGTTTCTGGTAAAGGAAGGTTTTAATAGTCACAGTGGGTACAACATCTCCTATACACTTCCTGATAAACTCAGTCACCGTACCAGTGTATTCGTCAATGTTATTCTCGGAGGCTACCCGCAACAAATCCCAGTCCGCGTGATCAAAACAATCTTGAAGAGTGG
Organism: Oncorhynchus mykiss; assembly: GCF_013265735.2. Classification (NCBI taxonomy): domain Eukaryota; kingdom Metazoa; phylum Chordata; class Actinopteri; order Salmoniformes; family Salmonidae; genus Oncorhynchus; species Oncorhynchus mykiss. Next base: position 980,217 of record NC_048573.1, on the reverse strand, counting down.
ATTACGATTGGTCAGACCAGTGTTGAATAGTCCTTAGCACGGGAATTTCCTGTTTGAGTCTTGCTTATAGGAAAGGAGGAGCAAAATGAAGTCATGATCTGATTTGCCAAAGGGAGGGTGGGGGAGGGCCTTGTAGGCATCCCGGAAGTTGGAGTAGCAGTTGATTAGCAGTTGGAGTAGCAGTTAAGAGTAGCAGTTAGAGTAGCAGTTTAGTAGCAGTTGGAGTAGCAGTTGAGTAGCAGTTGAGTAGCAGTTAAGTAGCAGTTGGAGTAGGAGTTGGAGTAGGAGTTGGAGTAGCAGTTGAGTAGCAGTTGGAGTAGCAGTTGAGTAGCAGTTGAGTAGCAGTTGAGTAGCAGTTGGAGTAGCAGTTGGAGTAGCAGTTGAGTAGCAGTTTGAGTAGCTGTTGAGTAGCAGTTGGAGTAGCAGTTGGGTAGCAGTTGAGTAGCAGTTGGAGTAGCAGTTGAGTAGCAGTTGGAGTAGCAGTTGGAGTAGCAGTTGGAGTAGCAGTTGAGTAGCGTTTGAGTAGCAGTTGGGTAGCAGTTGAGTAGCAGTTGGAGTAGCAGTTGGAATAGCAGTTGGAGTAGCAGTGGAGTAGCAGTTGAGTAGCAGTTGGAGTAGCAGTTGGAGTAGCAGTTGAGTAGCAGTTGGAGTAGAAGTTGGAGTAGCAGTTGGAGTAGCAGTTGGAGTAGCAGTTGGAGTAGCAGTTGGAGTAGCAGTTGAGTAGCTGTTGGAGTAGCAGTTGAGGTAGCAGTTGGAGTACACACACACACACACACACACACACACACACACACACACACACACACACACACACACACACACACACACACACACACAGCTGACGTAGTACACAGAGTGGGCGGGACAGCTTAAGTCATCTTTATTGTGATTGGTCACAGCAACAGACAGACAAGCCCCTCTCCCAATCAATCTTCTCTCAAATAGACATCGCTCAGTCATATGTACGACTGTATATATACTATAACAATAATATATATCAGTCATATTTAATAACTGTTTCTTAGAAAAGGTAACAGAATAATTATAATTATTACAAAACATCCTGAATTCATCATAATAATAAACAATAAACAACTTCAATACAGAGAGTTCAATGTGAGGGCCTGGGATTCTACCTCACCCATAATGCAACGGGAGAGGCCTCAGGACTAAAGTCCCATAGTTCCATAGGTCATGGAGACATGGGCTCGGGTCAGAGGTCAACTCTAGGGTCCATCAGTACCTCTGTGACTTGGGAGAGGTCATGAAATGGCAGCAGACATTCTGAAAGTCTCAGCGCAGCAGTCTCACTAGACCGCGGTAGTATTGTATCTTTAAACACTGACCCAGGAACAAATAGATGGAGAGATGATAGAGGAGAGGAGAATTGTCCATCTTTATCAGTCTTTTATAGTCTTCCATCCTCCTATCTCTCTCTCTGTTTTACCTTCTCTCTCTCTCTTTCTGTTTTATCCTCTCTCTCTCTTTTACCCTCTCTCTCTCTCTCTCTCTTTCTTTTACCCTCTCTCTCTCTCTCTCTCTCTCTCTCTCTGTGTTTTACAACCCCTCTCTCTGTTTTACCCTCTCTCTATCTCTCTCCCCCTCTCTCTCTCTCTCTTTGTTTTATCCCCTCCCTCTCGTTCCTAAGAAGTTCATATAGACCTGATCATGTTATCAGAGTCAGTCTCTCTAGAAGCAGTCAGGTTTTAAATCAGAGTCAGTCTCTCTAGAAGTCATGTTTTAAATCAGAGTCAGTCTCTCTAGAAGTCATGTTTTAAATCAGAGTCAGTCTCTAGAAGTCAGGTTTTAAATCAGAGGCAATCTCTCTAGAAGCAGTCAGGTTTTAAATCAGAGTCAGTCTCTCTAGAAGTCAGGTTTTAAATCAGAGTCAGTCTCTCTAGAAGCAGTCAGGTTTTAAATCAGAGTCAGTCTCTCTAGAAGCAGTCAGGTTTTAAATCAGAGTCAGTCTCTCTAGAAGCAGTCAGGTTTTAAATCAGAGTCAGTCTCTCTAGAAGTCAGGTTTTAAATCAGAGTCAGTCTCTCTAGAAGTCATGTTTTAAATCAGAGTCAGTCTCTCTAGAAGTCAGGTTTTAAATCAGAGTTAGTCTCTAGAAGTCAGGATTTAAATCAGAGGCAATCTATCTAGAAGCAGTCAGGTTTTAAATCAGTCAGTCTCTCTAGAAGTCAGGTTTTAAATCAGAGTCAGTCTCTCTAGAAGTCAGGTTTTAAATCAGAGTCAGTCTCTCTAGAAGTCAGGTTTTAAATCAGAGTCCGTCTCTCTAGAAGTCAGGTTTTAAATCAGTCAGTCTCTCTAGAAGTCATGTTTTAAATCATAGTCAGTCTCTCTAGAAGAAGTCATGTTTTAAATCAGTCAGTCTCTATAGAAGTCAGGTTTTAAATCAGAGTCCGTCTCTCTAGAAGTCAGGTTTTAAATCAGTCAGTCTCTCTAGAAGTCATGTTTGAAATCAGAGGCAGTCTCTCTAGAAGTCATGTTTTAAATCAGTCAGTCTCTCTAGAAGTCAGGTTTAAATCAGAGGCAGTCTCTCTAGAAGCAGTCAGTCTACAAAGTCCAGCACCACACCTCAGTCAGAGGGAATATCTGGGAAAACCTGATTGGGCGAAATCCTTCATCCCAAACAGTGTTCCAGGGGAGAAATCTTCCACAGTATTCCAACGGTATTCCCAGAGGATCCCGGCAGTATTGTAAAACCAAGTTCATGTCCAGTATTCCCGTGGACTCCAACAAGGCAGTATTGTAAAACCAAGTTCATGTCCAGTATTCCCATGGACTCCAACAAGGCAGTATTGTAAAACCAAGTTCATGTCCAGTATTCCTGTGGACTCCAACAAGGCAGTATTATAAAACCAAGTTAATGTCCAGTATTCCTGTGGACTCCAACAAGGCAGTATTGTAAAACCAAGTTCATGTCCAGTATTCCCGTGGACTCCAACAAGGCAGTATTGTAAAACCAAGTTCATGTCCAGTATTCCCATGGACTCCAACAAGGCAGTATTATAAAACCAAGTTAATGTTGAGTATTCCCGTGGACTCCAACAAGGCAGTATTGTAAAACCAAGTTCATGTCCAGTATTCCCATGGACTCCAACAAGGCAGTATTATAAAACCAAGTTAATGTCCAGTATTCCTGTGGACTCCAACAAGGCAGTATTATAAAACCAAGTTAATGTTGAGTATTCCCGTGGACTCCAACAAGGCAGTATTGTAAAACCAAGTTCATGTCCAGTATTCCCATGGACTCCAACAAGGCAGTATTATAAAACCAAGTTAATGTTGAGTATTCCCGTGGACTCCAACAAGGCAGTATTGTAAAACCAAGTTCATGTCCAGTATTCCCATGGACTCCAACAAGGCAGTATTATAAAACCAAGTTAATGTCCAGTATTCCTGTGGACTCCAACAAGGCAGTATTATAAAACCAAGTTAATGTTGAGTATTCCCGTGGACTCCAACAAGGCAGTATTGTAAAACCAAGTTAATGTCCAGTATTCCCGTGGACTCCAACAAGGCAGTATTATAAAACCAAGTTAATGTCCAGTATTCCCGTGGACTCCAACAAGGCAGTATTATAAAACCAAGTTAATGTCCAGTATTCCCGTGGACTCCAACAAGGCAGTATTATAAAACCAAGTTAATGTTGAGTATTCCCGTGGACTCCAACAAGGCAGTATTATAAAACCAAGTTAATGTTGAGTATTCCCGTGGACTCCAACAAGGCAGTATTATAAAACCAAGTTAATGTCCAGTATTCCTGTGGACTCCAACAAGGCAGTATTATAAAACCAAGTTAATGTCCAGTATTCCCGTGAACTCCAACAAGGCAGTATTATAAAACCAAGTTAATGTCGAGTATTCCAACAAGGCAGTACTGTAAAACCAAGTTAATGTTGAGTATTCCCGTGGACTCCAATAAGGCAGTATTGTAAAACCAAGTTAATGTCCAGTATTCCCGTGGACTCCAACAAGGCAGTATTATAAAACCAAGTTAATGTCCAGTATTCCCGTGGACTCCAACAAGGCAGTATTATAAAACCAAGTTAATGTCCAGTATTCCTGTGGACTCCAACAAGGCAGTATTATAAAACCAAGTTCATGTCCAGTAATCCTGTGGACTCCAACAAGGCAGTATTATAAAACCAAGTTAATGTCCAGTATTCCTGTGGACTCCAACAAGGCAGTATTATAAAACCAAGTTAATGTTGAGTATTCCCGTGGACTCCAACAAGGCAGTATTGTAAAACCAAGTTCATGTCCAGTATTCCCATGGACTCCAACAAGGCAGTATTATAAAACCAAGTTAATGTCCAGTATTCCTGTGGACTCCAACAAGGCAGTATTATAAAACCAAGTTAATGTTGAGTATTCCCGTGGACTCCAACAAGGCAGTATTGTAAAACCAAGTTAATATCCAGTATTCCCGTGGACTCCAACAAGGCAGTATTATAAAACCAAGTTAATGTCCAGTATTCCCGTGGACTCCAACAAGGCAGTATTATAAAACCAAGTTAATGTCCAGTATTCCCGTGGACTCCAACAAGGCAGTATTATAAAACCAAGTTAATGTTGAGTATTCCCGTGGACTCCAACAAGGCAGTATTATAAAACCAAGTTAATGTTGAGTATTCCCGTGGACTCCAACAAGGCAGTATTATAAAACCAAGTTAATGTCCAGTATTCCTGTGGACTCCAACAAGGCAGTATTATAAAACCAAGTTCATGTCCAGTAATCCTGTGGACTCCAACAAGGCAGTATTATAAAACCAAGTTAATGTTGAGTATTCCTGTGGACTCCAACAAGGCAGTATTGTAAAACCAAGTTAATGTCCAGTATTCCCGTGGACTCCAACAAGGCAGTATTATAAAAACAAGTTAATGTTGAGTATTCCCGTGGACTCCAACAAGGCAGTATTATAAAACCAAGTTAATGTTGAGTATTCCCGTGGACTCCAACAAGGCAGTATTATAAAACCAAGTTAATGTTGAGTGTTCCCGTGGACTCCAATAAGGCAGTATTGTAAAACCAAGTTAATGTTGAGTATTCCCGTGGACTCCAACAAGGCAGTATTATAAAACCAAGTTAATGTTGAGTATTCCCGTGGACTCCAACAAGGCAGTATTATAAAACCAAGTTAATGTTGAGTATTCCCGTGGACTCCAACAAGGCAGTATTATAAAACCAAGTTCATGTCCAGTATTCCTGTGGACTCCAACAAGGCAGTATTATAAAACCAAGTTAATGTCCAGTATTCCTGTGGACTCCAACAAGGCAGTATTATAAAACCAAGTTAATGTCCAGTATTCCTGTGGACTCCAACAAGGCAGTATTGTAAAACTGAAGGAATCTCTCAGGAGAGAGTTCATGTCTGTCTCTCTCTCCGTCTGCCTGATTGGTTGAAGAGTACACACACATCTATTGTGTCATCACAGTGGAACCGAGTACAATGATTGGCTTGGGACACCGTTGGCGTAGTGACATCGTCACAACTGGTACGTGGTTGGCTGGTGGCTTGTTGAAGGGCTTTGGTGTGATTGGCCAGTATGGAAGGGTGGGGGGAGCTTCCAGGAGGCTGTAATAGGTGATTGGTCAGTATCTGAGTGTGGGAGGAGTTTTGAGAACTCTAAGGGTCTGGATGGAAGAGAGAATCTTCTTCTGGTGTCCCGCTAGAGTCACTCCTATACGCAACAGGTCCCTAGAGGAGGAAGAGGAGGAGAGAAAGAGAGAAAGAGAGAAAGAGGGAAAGAAAGAAAGAGAGAAAGAAAGAAAGAAGGAGAGAGAAAGAAAGAGAGAAAGAGAGAAAGAAAGAGAGAGAGAGAGAGAGAGAGGGGGAGAGTGAGAGTTTAATAATTGTGTGAGTGTGCTCTGTGTAGTGTGTAATGTGTAGTATGTAGTGTGTAGTGTGTAGTATGTAGTGTGTAATACGTACTCTGTAGAGATCTGTGCGATGACCTCCAGGTTGGTGAATCCTGCCTGTGTAAAGCTCTCTTCATAACGAGACATCTTGATAGCATGAAGCCACTCTGAGACAGACCCACAGGCTGACAGGGGAGGGGGGGGGGCGCTGGTCTAACAGGGGCTGGGAGGAACTGGGGGAGAAGAGGGGGAGACATTATGAATCATGATGAGGTTGTTTTACTGTAGGGGAGAAGAGGGGGAGACATTATGAGTCATGATGAGGTTGTTTTACTGTAGGGGAGAAGAGGGGGAGACATTATGAATCATGATGAGGTTGTTTTACTGTAGGGGAGGAGAGGGGGAGACATTATGAATCATGATGAGGTTGTTTTACTGTAGGGGAGGAGAGGGGGAGACATTATGAATCATGATGAGGTTGTTTTACTGTAGGGGAGGAGAGGGGGAGACATTATGAATCATGATGAGGTTGTTTTACTGTAACATGGATTGACAGGTTGAGGAGAGGTGTAACAGGAGAGGAGACACTATATACCTAAAGAGGAGGAGAGAGAAATGAAAGGTTATGAACTGAAGGGAGTTTGGCTCATATTAATATCATAGTCCCCCCCCCCCCGAGACACACTCTCTCCCTCTCCCTCTCTCTCTCTTACCCAGGTCCGTCCGGCTGTGTGATCTTCAGGGAGGCGGGGTTTCTGATCAGCCTATCGAGCGCTGAGACCACGTTGGCGAATCGTGGACGAGCAGCTCTCTCTTTCTGCCAACAGTCCAACATGAGGGAGTGGAGAGAGGAGGGACACTCTGGTGGGGGGGGCAGACGGTAGTCCTGTTCTATAGCATTGATCACCTGGTGGGGGGGTTCAGTGTTAGGTAGGGAGTGGAGAGAGGAGGGACACTCTGGTGGGGGGGGGGGGGTCAGTGTTAGGTAGGGAGTGGAGAGAGGAGGGACACTCTGGTGGGGGGGGTCAGTGTTAGGTAGGGAGTGGGCCACTAGTGGGGGGGGGTCAGTGTTAGGTAGGGAGTGGGACACTAGGGGGGGAGGCAGTGTTAGGTAGGGAGTGGGACACTAGTGTGGGGGGGGTCAGTGTTAGATAGGGAGTGGGACACTAGTGGGGTGGGGGGGGTCAGTGTTAGGTAGGGAGTGGGACACTAGTGTGGGGGGGGTCAGTCTTAGGTAGGGAGTGGGACACTAGTGGGGGGGGGTCAGTGTTAGGTAGGGAGTGGGACACTAGGGGGGGTCAGTGTTAGGTAGGGAGTGGGACACTAGTGTGGGGGGGGTCAGTCTTAGGTAGGGAGTGGGACACTAGTGGGGGGGGGTCAGTGTTAGGTAGGGAGTGGGACACTAGGGGGGGTCAGTGTTAGGTAGGGAGTGGGGCACTAGGGGGGGGTCAGTGTTAGGTAGGGAGTGGGGCACTAGGGGGGGGTCAGTGTTAGGTAGGGAGTGGGACACTAGTGGGGGGCGGGGGGGGTCAGTGTTAGGTAGGGAGTGGGACACTAGTGGGGGGGGTCAGTGTTAGGTAGGGAGTGGGACACTAGTGGGGGGTGGGGGGGGTCAGTGTTAGGTAGGGAGTGGGACACTAGTGGGGGGGGTCAGTGTTAGGTAGGGAGTGGGACACTAGTGGGGGGGGTCAGTGTTAGGTAGGGAGTGGGACACTAGTGTGGGGGGGGGTCAGTGTTAGGTAGGGAGTGGGACACTAGTGGGGGGGGTCAGTGTTAGGTAGGGAGTGGGACACTAGTGGGGGGGGGGGTCAGTCTTAGGTAGGGAGTGGGACACTAGGGGGGGGGTCAGTGTTAGGTAGGGAGTGGGACACTAGTGGGGGGTGGGGGGGGTCAGTGTTAGGTAGGGAGTGGGACACTAGTGGGGGGTCAGTGTTAGGTAGGGAGTGGGACCAAACAACGGCTCAAAGTACGTCTGTCTTCACTGAAATTGTAAAAAAACACTTCTGTCTGGAACCAATCAAATCAGATATAAAGAAATAGAAATAACCCTTACATCCTGGTTACTCATGTCCCAGTACGGCCGTTCCCCGAAGCTCATCACCTCCCACATCACGATGCCGTAGCTCCACGCGTCACTGGCCGATGTAAACTTTCTGAACGCGATCGCCTCTGGAGCTGTCCAACGTATGGGGATTTTACCACCCTATAGAGAGGAGGAGGGAGGGAGAGGGAGGGAGGGAGGGAGGGAGGAGGGAGGGAGAGGGAGGGTGGGAGGGAGGGAGAGGGCGGGAGGAGGGGAGGAGGGGAGGGAGGAGGGAGAGGGAGGGGGAAGAGAGGGAGGGAGGAGAGAGGGAGGGAGGAGGGAGAGGGAGGAGGGAGGGAGGGAGGAGGGAGAGGGAGGGAGGAGGGAGAGGGAGGGGGGAGAGAGGGAGGGAGGGAGGGAGGAGGGAGAGGGAGGTTCAGTTTTCATTTGATGAAACCGGTTAGAAATTACAGCACTTTATGTACATAGTCCCCCCCCATATTAGGGGCGCATAAGTATTGGGACAAATTCATTTCTATGTGTATTAAAGTAATACACAGTATTTGGTTCCATGTTCATAGCAGTGACTACATCCAGCTTGTGACTCTACAGAGTTGTTGGATGCTGTTTGTTTAGGTTGTGTTTCTGATTATTTCGTGCTCAATAGAAATGAATGGTAATTAATGTATGGTGTCACTTTGGTGTCAGCATTTTATATCATAGCCCCAAGACATGCTAACCTCTCACCATTACAATAACAGGGGAGGTTAGCATTTTATATCATAGCACCAAGACATGCCAACCTCTCACCATTACAATAACAGGGGAGGTTAGCATTTTATATCATACCCCCAAGACATGCTAACCTCTCACCATTACAATAACAGGGGAGGTTAGCATTTTATATCATACCCCCAAGACATGCCAACCTCTCACCATTACAATAACAGGGGAGGTTAGCATTTTATATCATACCCCCAAGACATGCCAACCTCTCACCATTACAATAACAGGGGAGGTTAGCATTTTATATCATACCCCCAAGACATGCTAACCTCTCACCATTACAATAACAGGGGAGGTTAGCATTTTAGATCATACCCCCAAGACATGCCAACCTCTCACCATTACAATAACAGGGGAGGTTAGCATTTTAGATCATACCCCCAAGACATGCCAACCTCTCACCATTACAATAACAGGGGAGGTTAGCATTTTATATCATAGCCCCAAGACATGCCAACCTCTCACCATTACAATAACAGGGGAGGTTAGCATTTTATATCATACCCCCAAGACATGCTAACCTCTCACCATTACAATAACAGGGGAGGTTAGCATTTTAGATCATACCCCCAAGACATGCCAACCTCTCACCATTACAATAACAGGGGAGGTTAGCATTTTATATCATACCCCCAAGACATGCTAACATCTCACCATTACAATAACAGGGGAGGTTAGCATTTTTGGGTTGAATGATATTTGCACTCATCATTATTCATGATTCATTCAGGATTATCTGTAATCATGGTAGCATCCACATTAATGTAGAAGAGTTTAGAAACATGTTATATTCTAATTTACAAGGTAGGGGTAGTTAGGGGGTAAGTAGGGGTAGTTAGGGTTAGGTAGAGGTAGTTAGGGTTAGGTAAAGGTAGTTAGAAGGTAGTTAGAGGCTGGGTAGGGTTAGGAAGGGGTAGTTAGAAGGTACTTAGAGGGTAGTTAGAGGGGTAGATAGGGTGTATTTACCAGTGAGCTGGTGTATGTTAGGTATGGGTAGTTAGAGGGTATATTTACCAGTGAGCTGGTTAGGGTTAGGAAGGGGTAGTTAGGGGGGTAGATAGGGATATTTTAGGGTATATTTACCAGTGAGCTGGTGTATCTTAGGTAGGGGTAGTTAGAAGGTAGTTAGAGGGGTAGATAGGGTGTATTTAGGGTATATTTACCAGTGAGCTGGTGTATGTGGGGTCAGAGGAGTTCTCCTGGAGGAATCGTGACAGGCCGAAGTCAGATACCTTACAGACCAGGTTAGAGTTGACTAGGATGTTGCGAGCTGCCAGGTCTCGATGGACATAGCTCATCTCCGATAGATACTTCATACCTGGAGACAGGAGGGGGAAGTGACACATAAACAGACAAGCAGCACACAACACTAGGGTCAGGGTGACGTCATACACCTGCACGAATAATTATAGAAACTGGGTGGTTCCAGCCCTGAATGCTGATTGGCTGACAACCGTGGTATATCAGACCATATGACAAAACATTTATTTTTACTGCTCTAATTAAGTTGGTAACCCGTTTCTAATAGCAGTAAGGCACCTCAGGGGTTCGTGGTATAAGGCCAATATAACACAGCCAAGGGCTGTATACTCAGAGTTGTGTCGTGCCTCAGAACCTGAGCCCTTAGCCGTTAAACATTAAATAAAGTGTACTTCCTACCTGATGCTATCCCACGTAACATTCCCACCAGCTGGATAGGTGTGAACTGACCATCGTTTAACTGGAGGAGAGAATATCAACGATGAAACAGACAGATACAGACTACAGACAGACTACAGATAGACCCCTCCCCTCATCCTCACCCTAAGGAAGCTGTCGAGGGCCACATTCTCCATAAACTCCCTCCCTCCCTCCCTCCCTCCCTCCCTTCTCACCCTCTCTCCCTCTCTCCTTCCCTCCCTCCTCACCCTAAGGAAGCTGTCGAGGGCCACATTCTCCATAAACTCCCTCCCTCCCTCCCTTCTCACCCTCTCTCCCTCTCTCCTTCCCTCCCTCCTCACCCTAAGGAAGCTGTCGAGGGCCCCATTCTCCATAAATTCAGTCAGTATCAGGACAGGAAGCTGTGATGACTCCTTCCCTCTCCCTCCCTCCCTTCTCACTCTCTCTCCTTCTCCCCCTCCCTGCCTCCCTCCCTCCCTCCCTCCCTCCCTTCTCTCCTTCTCTCCCTCCCTCCCTCCATCCATCTCTCCCTCCCTCCCTGCCTCCCTCCCTCCCTCCTCACCCTAAGGAAGCTGTCGAGGGCCCCATTCTCCATAAACTCAGTCAGTATCATAACAGGACAGGAGGCCGTGATGACTCCTTCCAGGTGGATGATATTGGGGTGCTGGAACTGACCTACAGATTGGAATTGACCTGACACATTAATACACACATTAATACACACACAATACACATTAATACACATTAAAACACATGAATACACACATTAATATACATTAATACACATTAATAGACACACAATACACATTAATACACATTAAAACACATTAATACACATTGTTTTTCATTGAATATTTTCTGTAGCTGTTGCACTGTTTCGAGGACAAGTTAGCTCTGCATAGTACTGCATAGTACTGCATAGTACTGCATAGTACCGTGTTGTTTCCTGTGCATATGAAAGATAAGTCCCTCCTCTGTTAGTTAGTGTATCCATCTTTCAGAGCCCCCCCTCCTCGATGCTGACCCATGATAGAGGCCTAAGACAGGAAGTCCCTCCTCTGTTAGTTAGTGTATCCATCTTTCAGAGTCCCCCCCCCCCACTCCTCCACACGATACTGACCCATGATGGAGGCCTCAGACAGGAAGTCCCTCCTCTGTTTGTCAGTGTATCCATCTTTCAGAGCCCCCCCCCCCCCCTCCTCGATGCTGACCCATGATAGAGGCCTCAGACAGGAAGTCCCTCCTCTGTTAGTTAGTGTATCCATCTTTCAGAGCCCCACACACATGATACTGACCCATGATGGAGGCCTCAGACAGGAAGTCCCTCCTCTGTTAGTTAGTGTATCCATCTTTCAGAGCCCCCCCCCCTCCTCGATGCTGACCCATGATAGAGGCCTCAGACAGGAAGTCCCTCCTCTGTTAGTTAGTGTATCCATCTTTCAGAGTCCCCCCCCCACTCCTCCACATGATACTGACCCATGATGGAGGCCTCAGACAGGAAGTCCCTCCTCTGTTTGTCAGTGTATCCTCCTTTCAGAGTCTTGATGGCCACATAGTTCTCCTTCTTCCCAGGGACCTTCAGTCTGCCTCGACAGACCTCTCCAAACTCACCTGGAACATACACACACTGTTAACAGCACACCTCTCCAAGAGAAGAGACACACATGCTATTGTTAGTTGGCTGCTGAGGGCTACTTGGATCATCTAACAGCTGACTGTGGCTGAGGAGGGCTACTTGGATCATCTAACAGCTGACTGTGGCTGAGGAGGGCTACTTGGATCATCTAACAGCTGACTGTGGCTGAGGAGGGCTACTTGGATCATCTAACAGCTGACTGTGGCAGGAACTAGTTTGTTGTGCTAGTTAGATGTGAGGACACACCCACCGACCGCTGAACCTGCCTTACCCATTGGACACGCAAGAGAGAGAGAGAGAGAGAGTAGAGAGAGAGAGAGAAGGAAGGAAAGAGCGAGAGAGAAAGAGAGCGAGAAAGAAAGAGAGAGAGAAGAAAAGAGAAGAAAAGAGAAGAAAATAAAGAGAGATAGAGACAGAGAGAGGACCTGAGGGGAAACCTGGTATCCACGGAGACAGAAATCCAGACTAACACTACAGTAGCACACACACACTATCCCTCTGCCTCAGTAATGTGGAACAGAGTGGTAGCCAGAGGGTAGATTAGTGGACTTAGTTACATCCCAAATGGCCCGGGTCAAAAGTAGTGCACTAAATAGGAGACAAGGTGCTGTTTGGAACACAGGTCAGTTCAACTGATAGGACTGATATTCTACATGACCCACTAATACTGAGAGAGAGAGAGAGAGAGAGAGAGACAGACAGGGAGAGACAGAGAGAGAGACAGAGAGAGAGACAGACAGGGAGAGACAGAGAGAGAGACAGAGAGAGAGAGAGAGAGAGAGAGAGAGAGAGAGACAGAGAGACAGAGATAGGTGCGAGAGACAGAGAGAGAGACAGACATGGAGAGACAGAGAGAGAGACAGAGACAGAGAGAGAGAGAGAGACAGAGAGACAGAGAGACATAGATAGGTGAGAGAGACAGAGAGAGAGAGAGAGAGAGAAACAGAGAGAGAGAGAGAGAAACAGAGAAACAGAGACAGAGAGAGAGAAACAGAGACAGAGAGAGAGATAGAGAGAGAGAGAGAGAGAGAGAGAGACAGAGAGAGAAACAGAGACAGAGAGAGAGAGAGAGAGAGAGAGAGAGAGAGAGAGGGAGAAAGAGAGAGAGAGAGAGAGAGAGAGAGAGAGAGAGAGACAGGGAGAGAGAGAAACAGAGACAGAGAGAGAGAGAGAGAGAGAGAGAGAGAGAGAGAGAGAGTAACAGAGACAGAGAGAGAGAGAGAGGAGGGTAGAAGGGAAAGAGAGAGAGAGAGGAGGGACAAGTGAAGGACTCTGGAGAAATTAAGAGCGTGAGAGAATAGATAGACATAATATAACATTTACAATATTTATATTGAAACTTTTGTGAGTGTAATGTTGGACCGTTCATTCGTGGTTGTTAATTTCACTTTTGTTTATAATCCATTTCACTTGCTTTGGCAATGTTAACATGTTTCCCATGTTAATAAAGCCCCTTGAATTAAATAACATGGAGAGAAGGAGCAGAGAGAGGAGATGAAGAGAGAGGAGCAGGAGAAGAATAGAACAGGGAGGAGGGGAAGAGACGGGGTTGAAAAGAGAGCAAAAAAATAGTGAAGTACACAGAGAGGTATAGACCAGCTCCAATGACCTCCTCTACCTTGATGAAGGACACGTCTATCTCTTTAGGGGTAGAGGTAGAGGTAGGAGGAGGTATAGAGGTCTAGGAGGTAGACGGAGGTACTGACCAGCTCCAATGACCTCCTCTACCTTGATGAAGGACACGTCTATCTCTTTAGAGGTAGGAGGTAGAGGTAGAAGGAGGTATAGAGGTCTAGGAGGTAGACGGAGGTACTGACCAGCTCCAATGACCTCCTCTACCTTGATGAAGGACACGACTATCTCTTTAGAGGTAGGAGGTAGAGGTAGAAGGAGGTATAGAGGTCTAGGAGGTAGACGGAGGTACTGACCAGCTCCAATGACCTCCTCTATCTTGACGAAGGACACGTCTATCTCTTTAGCGAAGTCTCTAACCGCCTCGTTGGGATCTTCGTAGGTGAACGGGTCGATGTACACCTTCATACCTGCTAACAGATACCATGGTAACAACAACGTTAATTTACAACAAGCAACAAATAGCATGGTAGGTAGTAGTGTTGTGTACTATAGTATGTATGTAGTAGTGTTGTAGTGTTGTGTACTATAGTATGTATGGAGGTAGTAGTGTTATGTACTATAGTATGTATGTAGTAGTGTTGTGTACTATAGTATATATGTAGGTAGTAGTGTTGTAGTGTTGTGTGCTATAGTATGTAGGTAGTAGTGTTGTGTACTATAGTATATATGTAGGTAGTAGTGTTGTGTGCTATAGTATGTATGTTGGTAGTAGTGTTGTGTACTATAGTATGTATGGAGGTAGTAGTGTTGTAGTGTTGTGTACTATAGTATGTATGTTGGTAGTAGTGTTGTGTACTATAGTATGTATGGAGGTAGTAGTGTTGTGTTCTACAGTATGTATGTTGGTAGTAATGTTGTGTACTATAGTATGTAGGTAGTAGTGTTGTAGTGTTGTGTACTATAGTATGTATGGAGGTAGTAGTGTTGTAGTGTTGTGTACTATAGTATGTATGGAGGTAGTAGTGTTGTGTACTATAGTATGTAGGTAGTAGTGTTGTGTACTATAGTATGTATGGAGGTAGTAGTGTTGTGTACTCCTCACTCTGTCTCATCAGGTACTGTCCATTCTGATCATTCATCTCTATATCCTTCACACACATGTGTTTACTAAGGAGAGAGATAAACAAACATTAATAAAGTGACAGGGGACGAGTAATGTTCTCTTCATTCTTCCCCCTTCTCTTCCCTTCCTCTTCTCTCCCTTCCTCTTCTCCTCCCCCTTCCTCTTCTCTTCCCTTCCTCTTCTCTTCCCTTCCTCTTCTCTTCCTCTTCTCTTCCCTTCCTCTTCTCCTCCCCCTTCCTCTTCTCTTCCCTTCCTCTTCTCTTCCCTTCCTCTTCTCTTCCCTTCCTCTTCTCTTCCTCTTCTCTTCCCTTCCTCTTCTCTTCCCCCTTCCTCTTCTCTTCCCCCTTCCTCTTCTCTTCCCCCTTCTCTTCCCCCTTCCCCTTCTCTTCCCCCTTCCTCTTCTCTTCCCCCTTCCGTGCTTCTACACCTGCATTGCTTGCTGTTTGGGGTTTTAGGCTGGGTTTCTGTACAGCACTTTGAGATATCAGCTGATGTACGAAGGGCTATATAAATAAATTTGATTTGATTTTTTGATTCTTCCCCCTTCCTCTTCTCTTCCCTTCCTCTTCTCCTCCCCCTTCCTCTTCTCTTCCCTTCCTCTTCTCTTCCCTTCCTCTTCTCTTCCCTTCCTCTTCTCTTCCCTTCCTCTTCTCCTCCCCCTTCCTCTTCTCTTCCCTTCCTCTTCTCTTCCCTTCCTCTTCTCCTCCCCCTTCCTCTTCTCCTCCCCCTTCCTCTTCTCTTCCCTTCCTCTTCTCCTCCCCCTTCCTCTTCTCTTCCCTTCCTCTTCTCTCCCTTCCTCTTCTCTTCCCCCTTCCTCTTCTCCTCCCCCTTCCTCTTCTCTTCCCTTCCTCTTCTCCTCCCCTTTCCTCTTCTCTTCCCTTCCTCTTCTCTTCCCTTCCTCTTCTCCTCCCCCTTCCTCTTCTCTTCCCTTCCTCTTCTCTCCCTTCCTCTTCTCTTCCCCCTTCCTCTTCTCCTCCCCCTTCCTCTTCTCTTCCCTTCCTCTTCTCTTCCCCTTCATCTTCTCTTCCCTTCCTCTTCTCTTCCCCCTTCCTCTTCTCTTCCCTTCCTCTTCTCTCCCTTCCTCTTCTCTTCCCCCTTCCTCTTCTCCTCCCCCTTCCTCTTCTCTTCCCTTCCTCTTCTCCTCCCCTTTCCTCTTCTCTTCCCTTCCTCTTCTCTTCCCTTCCTCTTCTCCTCCCCCTTCCTCTTCTCTTCCCTTCCTCTTCTCTCCCTTCCTCTTCTCTTCCCCCTTCCTCTTCTCCTCCCCCTTCCTCTTCTCTTCCCTTCCTCTTCTCTTCCCCTTCATCTTCTCTTCCCTTCCTCTTCTCTTCCCCCTTCCTCTTCTCTTCCCTTCCTCTTCTCTTCCCCCTTCCTCTTCTCTTCCCTTCCTCTTCTCCTCCCCCTTCTCTTCCCCCTTCCTCTTCTCTTCCCCCTTCCTCTTCTCTTCCCTTCCTCTTCTCCTCCCCCTTCTCTTCCCCCTTCATCTTCTCTTCCCTTCCTCTTCACTTCTCCCTTCCTCTTCTCTTCCCTTCCTCTTCTCCTCCCCCTTCTCTTCCCCTTCATCTTCTCTTCTCTTCCCTTCCTCTTCACTTCTCCCTTCCGCTTCTCTTCCCTTCCTCTTCTCCTTCCACTTCTCTTCCCCCTTCCTCTTCACTTCCCCCTTCCTCTTCACTTCCCCCTTCCTCTTCTCTTCCCTTCCTCTTCTCCTTCCACTTCTCTTCCCCCTTCCTCTTCTTTTCCCCCTTCCCCTTCACCCTTCCTCTTCTTTTATCCCTTCCTCTTCTTTCCCCCCTTCCTCTTCAGCCATCTCTTAACTCTTCTGGGGTCTCCTTCCATCTGTCTCTTTCCTCTCCTTTCCCCCTCTCCCTCCTCTCCTCCTGTTATTAAAACATAATGTCTTTCCCCCTCTCCCTCCATCTCTCTGTCTGTCCATCACACTGCCAAAGACTCCATCTCTCTGTCTGTCCATCACACTGCCAAAGATTCCATCTCTCTGTCTCCTGTCTGTCCATCACACTGCCAAAGACTCCATCTCTCTGTCTGTCCATCACACTGCCAAAGACTCCATCTCTCTGTCTGTCCATCACACTGCCAAAGACTCCATCTCTCTGTCTGTCCATCACACTGCCAAAGACTCCATATCTCTGTCTGTCCATCACACTGCCAAAGACTCCATCTCTCTGTCTGTCCATCACACTGCCAAAAACTCCATCTCTCTGTCTGTCCATCACACTGCCAAAGACTCCATCTCTCTGTCTCCTGTCTGTCCATCACACTGCCAAAGACTCCATCTCTCTGTCTCTCTGTCTGTCCATCACACTGCCAAAGACTCCATCTCTCTGTCTGTCCATCACACTGCCAAAGACTCCATCTCTCTGTCTGTCCATCACACTGCCAAAGACTCCATCTCTCTGTCTGTCCATCACACTGCCAAAGACTCCATCTCTCTGTCTGTCCATCACACTGCCAAAGACTCCATCTCTCTGTCTGTCCATCACACTGCCAAAGACTCAATCTCTCTGTCTGTCCATCACACTGCCAAAGACTCCATCTCTCTGTCTGTCCATTACACTGCCAAAGACTCCATCTCTCTGTCTCCTGTCTGTCCATCACACTGCCAAAGACTCCATCTCTCTGTCTCCTGTCTGTCCATCACACTGCCAAAGACTCCATCTCTCTGTCTGTCCATCACACTGCCAAAGACTCCATCTCTCTGTCTGTCCATCACACTGTCAAAGACTCCATCTCTCTGTCTCCTGTCTGTCCATCACACTGCCAAAGACTCCATCTCCCTGTCTGTCCATCACACTGCCAAAGGCTCCATCTCTCTGTCTCCTGTCTGTCCATCACACTGCCAAAGACTCCATCTCTCTGTCTGTCCATCACACTGCCAAAGACTCCATCTCTCTGTCTGTCCATCACACTGCCAAAGACTCCATCTCTCTGTCTGTCCATCACACTGCCAAAGACTCCATCTCTCTGTCTGTCCATCACACTGCCAAAGACTCCATCTCCCTGTCTGTCCATCACACTGCCAAAGACTCCATCTCTCTGTCTCCTGTCTGTCCATCACACTGCCAAAGACTCCATCTCTCTGTCTCCTGTCTGTCCATCACACTGCCAAAGACTCCATCTCTCTGTCTCCTGTCTGTCCATCACACTGCCAAAGACTCCATCTCTCTGTCTCCTGTCTGTCCATCACACTGCCAAAGACTCCATCTCTCTGTCTGTCCATCACACTGCCAAAGACTCCATCTCCCTGTCTGTCCATCACACTGCCAAAGACTCCATCTCTCTGTCTCCTGTCTGTCCATCACACTGCCAAAGACTCCATCTCTCTGTCTCCTGTCTGTCCATCACACTGCCAAAGACTCCATCTCTCTGTCTCCTGTCTGTCCATCACACTGCCAAAGACTCCATCTCTCTGTCTCCTGTCTGTCCATCACACTGCCAAAGACTCCATCTCTCTGTCTCCTGTCTGTCCATCACACTGCCAGAGACTCCATCTCTCTGTCTCCTGTCTGTCCATCACACTGCCAAAGACTCCATCTCTCTGTCTCCTGTCTTTCCATCACACTGCCAAAGACTCCATCTCTCTGTCTCC